>NC_138826.1:20078483-20340983 GCF_965183815.1 Platalea leucorodia | reverse complement strand
CATGCTCCCTCCTATGGCACTCAGTAGGATTAAGCACATGGTCTCTTTCTCTCCCTTACCTACAGCCTCTAAATTATTTTGTAGTAGCCTCTGCATCACTAGAAAACATTGGGTATTGGTTTTGTTCTACACAACAAAATCATTTTGTCTGCCAGGGCTGTCACAGAAAGCTACAAGTGTAGCTGTTCCTGCAAATAAACTACTTTTTTTTTCCCACCTAGAAATGGGCATATGCAGTCATATTTCTGTCCAGGGAGTCCCAGAGAAAAATGTGATGATTCTACCTGAAACACTGAAAGTTCGACTTAGCTTTTTTATAAATTATGCCTACATGAAAAATGTTAGTCATCACACGCCTGTCAAACAAAACAGAGATAACAGATTGATAGAAAAAGGATTAATCTTTCCTTGAGATAAGAAGTAGTCATGTTGCAACTTTCACTGATATAAATTAATATAGCTTTATTGAAAGCAGCGTACTATAGAAGTTTCACAAGCTGATGATTTCGTGTGTATTTCTTCCTTTCTTTCCTGGGAGAAGAGCAGGGGTTTTTTTTCTTTGTATTTTTTGAAATCTGTATTACAGCTGAGTTTGTTTTCCAGGTGATTCTTTTAAAAAATGAAAAATAAACTTATCTCTCTTTCTCCCCCACCCCAAAGAAATTGAAAGATGTTGCATTTCCACGGACAGATGAACTGAAGAGAGATCTTTTAAAAAAATATAACTTAGAATATCAAGAATACATGCAAAATAAAGTAAGTTTTATATGGTTATTAAATTTTTGGTATGAATATTTTTTTCTGTCACATAAATCTTCTTAAAAATTAAGCAGTAAAATGCCAGTTCTACAAGAACGTAATAATTTCATGGGCTGCTTAAAATGACTTTTCACTTCTCAGAATCTAATTGGTTGGCCATTTGAAAATAAGTAATGCAAGTGTGTGCTTGGAAATAAATGTGCTGTGATATTTATGTAATAAGTCTATGAATATCTGAACAGGTCTTGGGTACACTGGGTACACTCTGATTTTGTTTTATAAAGAGATTACTGTTGATACATTTACATGAGTATGTGGAAAAGGTCCCTTGGCTCTCCATATGCTCAAGTTTGAATTGATCCTCTTTGAGTCTTAGGGTAACCGTAAATACTTGCATCTTGTGTACTGAAGTCACTAAAAACAGAACCTGTATTTTTAAAAACTTGTCTTGGAAATTGCACCTGAGGAAAAAACACCTTTTCCTTCCTTTCCTTGAAATGGACCTAGAGAATTAAAAAGGGGAAAGAAAAAAAAAAAAAAAAAAAAAAACAAACAACAAAACAGCCCAAAACACAACCCCCCCCAGCCCATATTCCTGTCATCAACTGGTTTGAGGCTTTCTTTCCTGCTATATTTTGTTTGTGACATTTACAAAATTACTTTGCTCCATTGTTTTCATTTGCTTCTGGAGATGCTTGATGCTCTCCTTTACCAGGGAGCAGGAAGGACTTTTGAAACCTGAAGCTTCCCTTGCAGTTCATGGAACAGCGGGCGGGCTGGGGGCAACGGGGCATAGCCCAGAGTGGAGAAGGCACCTAATATGTCTGAGGCTGGGGAGGCTATGCACCAAAGCCAGGTTAAGCAATCCAGGGAAAGCTGAGGAAAGAAAGTAGCCAGAGAAAGTCTACAAACCTATCCAAACAGCAGCGACAAGCAACAAAACCAGATAACAAAATGGGTTATGAAATCTATCCAGAAAACCCACGTGCTCATGGATCTCTTGTTGCATTGAAAATTTGAAGGGCTTACGCTTGTGTCTAGTCTCTTCACCATCACTACTCTGAAAAGTCTTTTTTTAATGGCTTCATTATAACAGGTAAATGAGGCAAGTGCTATCACTACTGAGGTAAGAACACAAAACACAACAGGTATGCAGATTGGAAGCTTTGTGTTAGGAATTTGTTACTTACTGTATTTCCTTCCATATCACATTACTTCTGGGGATATAGTTGTATTTGCCGGTTCAGCAAACAGCTTCCAAGAGACTTAATTTTTAATTACAGGATTTGATGGTTTTATTAAGCAATTAGGTTGCTTCTTTCCCTTCATTTTTTGTAGCTTTTTTTAGTGTTCTGAGAATGTCACTATTTTGCATATGTTTCAGAACAAATGTAAAACTGAATTACTGAAGAAACTAGAGCATCAAAAGCTAATAGAGGCAGAGAAGAAACGAATTGCACATATGCGGCAACAGCAGCTTGAATCGGAGCAGTTTCAATTCTTTGAGGATCAGCTTAAGAAGCAAGAGCTAGCTCGAGATCAGAAAATCAAAGAGAGCATGGTTGTGTCTGAACAGATAGATGGAAGTATGCTGTCTTGTATTTCTGTACCAGAGAACAGTTCCTTATCTACTGCGCTGCTTGAGAAAAAAGAGAGGAGCAGCACATCTGGCTGTGCTGGACATTCGCCTCCAGTAAACCGGGTCTTAAAGCCAGCGGCTACTTTAAGTGCTGTTCAGAGTAAGTGTAGAGATTTTTTTTAAATTTTTATTTTATCTGCTTCTTTGCTGCTTATAGCCATCCACATATTGCATATGCATATGTATTTATTCACCGTGAGGATGTCCATAGTGAAATAAGCATGAACAGATTAAGGTACACACAACCGTTCCATACAGTTTCTTCATTTTAAGAGAGGAGATTAGTTGCACAGTTTCACATTTTCCAGTTGAGTACCAATAGGTGGATCTAGAGCTTGAGCCTTAGTGTTCCTGTGGAATGAAGTCTGTATCTTGCCATGGACTTCAAGGGAACAGAAGCAGAACCTGTGGTGGTTCACCCTGGAAAGCCCTGGACTGGGAAATGGTATCAGCTCACTGTCACCTGGCAGGCAGGCTAGTGAGCATGTCTCATGGACTGGTGACCTCAATTTAGGGTGAAGTGCTTGTGCTGTAGATTTATTCTCATTAGAAATCTGTGATGTGCTAAGTAACATTCTTTCACTTTTAATAATTTCCTGTAACTCTGTATATTTCCTTATTTTAGGCAACTTCACTGTGTAAGCTGCAAATGCCTTTTTATCTCTCTCCTTTTGTTTTGTTTTTTGTTTGGTTTTTTTGTTGTTGTTGTTGTTGTTTTGATTTGTTTTGGTTTGGTTTTTTTTTGTTAGCTCAATTGGCCGAAGCACTCAGAGGCGTCATTTTGCCCAGGGATCTCTGTCACAAATTTCTGCTGCTAGCAGAGGCAAATACAGTAAGAGGAATAGAGACATGTGGAATTCTCTGTGGAAAACTGGTACAGTTTAACCCTCACATTTGTATGGGGAACAACATATTTAATAGTGCTGTATTTTCCTGTAATGTGTCGATTTCAGAGCAAAAGCAGATCTAAACACTTAGTCTTTAATGTAGTTAACTTCATATCATAACCTGAGTGGTCACTTCAGCAGTGTGGGCTTGCCTTATTGGGGAAACATATGATTGAAGTTCCACTGCTGTCATTATAAAATGTAGCAAGTTTTTCAGCACACTGTACAATACAGGCTTTTTCGAGTACTTTCTCTGGCATTCATCTAAGGTAAGTGAGGTTTAGTTACAGGACAATGAAATATAAAGACTGTTAGAATTACTGGAGTCATCACATTCATAATGGCACAACAAAAAAGAAGAAAGCCCCATCAAGCTGTAGAACATCCGATTTTCAGGCTGGTTTTTTCCTTTGACCTAAATAACACTTAATGTCCGTTCAGAGCAGGGAAAGATGTCATGGCTGATGCTGGCATACGAAGAATTTTAAAGATAATGTCCAACAGTATTTGAATTGTGTAAAGAGAAAGAATAGCAAGAGCAGTGATGTTCCATGTTTCACAGAAAATAATTATAGTATTCTCAAACCTCTTTTTTTCATGTCTTTAATTTTTTTAAAGGACACCCTTTTCACACTGGTCTCTGCGAACCTTTCAATCCAACAATCTCATGTTGTTACTAATACTTCCCTATACGTTTTCATGCTAAAAAGCTAAGATGTATTTTCAGGTGCAGTAAGTCAGTATAGCTGCACTGGAATCAGTGGAGCTATACTGCTTTGTTTTAGCTAATAGGCTGACATCTTTCAGATTCTGATTTAGCATTTATTCATTTGTTCTTTTGTTCAACTCTAAGTCAATGTTTCTTTGTTCTACAGACCCATAATGAATTTACTATTACCCATGTAATAGTGCCAAAGCAATCTGCAGGACCAGACTACTGCGACATGGAGAATGTGGAAGAATTATTTGGTATTCAGGATCAGTATGATCTCCTCACTTTAGGTTGGATCCACGTACGTACGACTCATAGATTCTGGCTTTTCTATATCAGCTCTGCATACTATGTGAAGGAAACCCTGGAAATAACAAACTAAAGAAATAACTGGAATAATCCAAATTAATTTGCTCACTTAATTCTAATTGTAGTGATGTAAATGACCGCTAATGTTCTCCACAGATGAGTATTTGTTAATGAAGTTGAGGCATCCTGTTGACACAATGGGCCTGCTTTTGCCAGTGCAACTTTTGTTTATGTTGATTTAGGGGTATTTTATTACTTTCTAATGCCATTTATTTTTCTACTATATTCAAAACTTGGGGGGAGGGTATTGTGTTGTTTGAACTTTATATTAATTTCATTTTTAGGGATTTTGGACAATCAAGTCGTTTCCCTTTGTCTTGTGCTTCTTCATTCCACCTTTTTCCCCCCCATGATCAGAAAATCGCTTGTACATCTGGTTGTGAATGTGCCTCCATAAACCTCATACTGAAAAGCCACCCTAACAGCGTAGAATCTGGGTTAATAAGAACCTAAGAAACTAACCTGGGGAAGTAGTGGTGCTTTCACTTGTTACAAATTATTGTTCCTTCTTGAATGTATGTCAACCTTGACTTGTAAGAAATATTTCATGATGTTGAGTTTTCCCTTTCTTTTTGTAGACACATCCAACACAAACTGCATTCTTATCCAGTGTTGATCTTCATACTCATTGTTCTTATCAGCTAATGTTGCCAGAGGCCATTGCAATTGTTTGTTCACCAAAGCATAATGAGTGAGTTCTGATTTTTCTAAGTAATATTTAGATATTTTCCCCTGCTCCTTATCTTAAAATTTGATCAAATACAAACAGCGCGTGTTAACAGGGATCAAGGGCAGGGATATTATATTGTGAGTTTGTTTTCTTTAAGTTGTTTAGACTTACATTCCTGTCAGTCTATATGCACAGTATTGTTTCTGGCTTCTCTCTCCTCCCTCCCAGCCCCAGGTTTTCAATTTTATTTATTTTTATACTCTGCTCAACGAAGTAGGAATGACAGGAGCTGTTATTCTAGAGAACTCATTGCCAGTGCCCTACCACAGACCTATCTTCATTCTGTCTGATGAAGAAAGTGAAGGGGTTAGACCTATTTCTCCAGGGTGAAATAAAAACTGCGGTTTGGGGAGCAGAGGGATAAAGATCACTTTTTTTATAATAAGGTCCTATTTTTGTATTTCATAAAATACAAACAATAAGTATCTGGAAAAACCTGGAACTGTGTGTGCATTAATGTGAAAGTTTATAATGGAATAGGTTGCCCAGAGAGGGTATGACATCTATATCTTTGGAGATATTCAAAACCACACTGGACGTGGTCCTGGGCAATCTGCTCAGGGTGATTCTGCTGGAGCAGGGGGGCTGGACTAGACAGTCTTCAGAGGTTCCTTCCAGTCTGCTTTGGTGTGCTTGGAGTTTCAAGACCCTGGGGCTTTCTCCATTGCTTAGACTGTGCATTTCTTCAGCCTTTCGTTCTGGCCTTCTGCCCCTGTAGATGACTTCTATGAATCCCATTCTGGTTGCCTAACTTCTTGTATGGGCCATTCAGGTAGCAGAGCTGTAAATACAGATTGAGTGGCAAGTGCACAAGCACTAGGCTTTGTAACCCAGAGCACAATGTCTGCGTACCTTTTCAAATCTCTAGTCTTGCAAACTTCTTTCATAGTTTATGCTAATACCCTGTAACCAATTCTAACCTGTTACTCCTACCTGTAACATTTATTAATCAGGTGCTGTCCTGTAGTTATTAAGTATTAATGTTCTTTACAGAAGGCTGACTTTTCTAACTTTTTATTCAATACTCAAAGTGTTAGGTCATACATATGCAGCAGTGCATTTTCTAGTGCTTTGTATTACTAGATTACCTAAAAGAGTGGGGAGGATGTGTACTCTCACCAGTCATTTACACAGCTAGCTTAAAGGCTGTTCTCTATTAAGTTGCTCCTCTAGAGTTCAGTGAGTGAAATGCAATCCAGAATACTGAAGTTTCTGTTTTGTGTCTGTTCCTGTATGAACTAGCCTTGGCCCTTAGTAGGCTAACCTGCCTAATGGGAATAGCAACAGTACTGTGGTTTTTCTCCCCTTCCCCTCATCATCTCTTTCTTTACAGGAATACAGCTCCCTGTGATTTCAAATACCTTTAAGAATCCAACCCAGCCTTAGTTCCTATGTATCAAAGGCTACTGAGTACCACCCTGTTGTCCTTCTGTTAAGCTAAGCAATTTGTTTGTGAAACCTTGGACTTGTATTATGGGGCCAGTATGTAACAGTAGTTTCATCGTTTGCTTTCCAGCACTGGCATCTTCAGACTTACTAATGCTGGCATGCTAGAAGTTTCTGCCTGTAGAAAGAAGGGATTCCATCCACATACAAAGGAGCCTAGGTTATTTAATGTAAGTATATAATCTAACATGTTTTTGACTATCCAAATTCCTGCCCATGGTTCTGCTGCAAGCAGAAATTATATGTGTTTTAGAATTAGGTTACTTTATACTTTTCCTCTCATTTTAATAATTCATTACCCTTACTTCACTAAGGTAGACATCAGAAGTCTGCTTAAGCAGTCTATAGCAGCCATGAAATGTGTTGCATGCTGCCATTCAAATGATGGCTAACCAGAGGCAGTTACCATCAGTCACTACTTTTACCTGCTTTCAGAATCAAAAGCCCCAGTTTCAAGTGAGAGTTGTTCCTAAGCTCTTCAGTTTTTAAACAAAGCATTCAGTTCATCTCCCCAACCGTGGTATCCCAACAGAACATCTGAGCTGTTAAAAAGTGCAGCTATGGGTAGATTAAGCCCCATTTCCTTCATTGCCCATAATTTTCCCCCGGCTTCTCACAAGCCTTTCTCAGTAACTACCATATTTTTTGATGTTTTAATGGCATAGTATGTTATATGTATGGCTGAACAGTATAGTCAGTCAGAATTATCAGAAATGTCACTGTTGTCTGGAAGACAACAATCTTTACCTTTTGAATAATTAAGATTTTTTTAAATGGGGCTCATGTCAAATAGAGAGCATCTCATATAGCTCAAAATAAAATGATCAAATGCAGAGAAGTAATACTGAGAGACATTGGAATTTACTTCTTTGTTGTAGGACTCTCAGAATGTCAGTATTATTCCTCAAAAGAAGGAGAGGTTGGGTTTCTTTGTTTTGTTTTGTTCTTTTATCATTGACTCTAGGGATAATGGGAAGGTAGTCCAACTCCAAAAATTTTTCAGACTTTTGTTGCAGATAGATAGGCTCTTTTCAGTGGTCCTTTACAGACTTACTTCATGAACGAAGTTGTTACTGGCCACATGAGCTCAGTTGATTAGACAGTGTGCTGGTATCACATATGAAACACAAATATCCCTTCAAGTACAATCCCCAAAACACATTGATCTTCCAACAAAAACAGTAAGATCACAGCCTCATTTCCTGGAGGAAAAATATCAGGAGTGATAATACAGGAAGCTTCATGAAACCTGACTAGAACAATCCTCATCTCCATCTGTCTGGTTTCTGGTAAAAGCTCTTCTCCACAGACCCAAACCCTTAGTCATGACTGTGTCTAAAGACACAGTGTAGTCCTAAACACTTTAAAAATCCACCATGTGGGCAGACGTATCTGAAGCTACTACAGGAAGAGAACAGAGTTCACGCTTTCCTTGCTGCTTGCTTCCTTCCCCCATGCACCTGTTCTAATGCAGCATGCAACACCTTCCCCTTCCATTTCAGGTATCCCATGCTGTGATACATAAAGGATAGCACAGAACTATAATCTGTTTCACAGACCAAACACTAAGCAATAGCCTCTTTAGGGATTTATTTCTGATTGCATGTTGTAGTCCTTGCTTTATTCAGCGGTCTATACCTGTGATGGTCAGGTTTGGCTGTGAACAGGCACAGTGATAGGGACAATCAAGGGCTCAGAAAATTAAAAGGAAACCATAGCCTTCGTATGCTATTTTACTGAAACTGATTTCTGTGAGTAATGGGTTGACTTCTTCTGCAGCCATGCACCCATGTGGTCGGGAAAGACATAAAGATAATTGTGCTGGATCTGAGGTGATACAGATGGATGGCAGCGGTGTTACTATACAAATGGCCAAAACAGAAAAATGGATTCCTGTTTTTCCTACATTTTCAGAAATGACTTTTATATTTATACATTTTAGATTGAATGGTTTGATATTTATTGCTCTAGCCTGTTTTGGAGTTATTTTGTTGCTCTGTCAAGATGGAGTTCAGTGGCATTACCCTTGAATCTGTAAACAAATCTCACCTATAAACACAACAATAAAATGAACTTCAAACAACAGTAACTGTGTTGAAACAAGTAATGTTTCTTTTGTCACTTGTTGGCATCAATCGCTTTCTGAGAATTAGAGATTTTTAACAGTAGTTGGCTTTTTGTGACTTCCAGCTATGTACGTCTCTTCACTGCTTCAGTGAATTTACATTATATGCAGTAGAGTCAAATATATCAGGTTTTCATCCCTTTCCCCATTCCATCCTTGTATAGCTCAAGTTTCGGCTAAGTTATTAAGCAGAAAACACTTAGGAAAACATGAGTCCTTTACCTGAGAGCTGACCCTTATCACATCTTGGCATAGCAGAGATGCATCGGAGTCCTTTGGAGAAATGTGTCTTCTCCAGCAACCGTCTAGTAGAATTTTTTATTTGAAATCAAGTTCTTATCCTGAAAGGGATTGCCTGAATCTATCTGGAGTTAGGTAAGAAGATCTAGAGAGTTAGAAGGAAGAACCATACAAAGTTATTTGCTCTAACAAGAGTTTATTTAGTATCTGTTCCAAGAACCTAGATGACCTATACTTTAAATAATAAGGTTAGTACAATAAAGTTTGGAACATGTGCTAACAGTCAGAAGCTCGACAAGATCTGGAACCCAGAGGTTACACAGACATGGTAAATAACAGGTGCTGTTGCAAAGAGCTTACAGTTTGAAAGATAATGAGTAACAGGCATGTGAGGTAAACTACTGAGTTTAGACAGGAAACTAGGTAACAAAAATAAATAGCATCCTTTATCCTGAACTCTAATGAACACAGATTGCAGCAAGTTCCTTAGAACTGACCTTCTCCAGGTCTGTCTCAGTGAGTTCTTTATTCATATATATACTTTTAAGATAGTATTACTGGCTTCAGCTTCTATGCATATACTTTTAGTTGAATATCAGTTGCCTACATTATTTTATCTACTTTGATTACATTACCCACCCCCCAAAAAAAAACAGTTCTGAAGAGAAAGTATATTAAGCCAGCTTAATTACCCTTTAGACCTTGCCAGAAATCACAACATAAAAATAATAGGCTGCACTCATCCTGAGGGCATATGATAGGAAAGTCATGTGTTCAATCTAATCTTAGTGTTTAGATATGCTCCCAAAGGAACAGGTTTCATTTCTTTAAAGAAAACACACTGAATTGTTGTAGTACACATCATACACCTCTGGGCCACACACTCTAAAAAATTAGCTTTTCCAGCATGACAGCTGTGAATTAAGAAGTGATGTGGACAGATAATACTTCCGGATAGAGCAGATACAAAGCAGAGTGCCCATGCTCATCCTGATATCGAACAGATGCTATGCTCCTTTGGTAATGCCCAGAGCTTTGGAAAAATCAAGACTGGTTCTTTTTGCAGACTAAAGTATTTACTGAGGCTAAAATTTGACAATGTGCAGCCTGATAGCTGAGCATTTTCTAGCATTGGTATCATTGAGCAAAAGGTACTGCTTTTTCTATTGAAGCCCAGTATGGTGTAGTAACAAATTCATGTCACAAGATGGAGCTTCAAACCAGCTGTAATGGTACCTCCACAAATGCTTTTTTTTTTTTTTAATAGGAGCAGCAATTTCATAGCATATTTAAAATTTATTTAAAATTTATTCAAAAAAATACATAGTATCCAATTAATTAGAGTCATTACAATGAAGGACTTATGGAATGAAATTACAAGAATGTATTTTCCTGAATCCATTCACAGTAATACACTAAGGAGACATATGAAGATAAAGCAATTTAAAAGCATTTGCGGTGAACAATGGATGGGCCAGCTTCATCATATTCCTGTTTGCTGATCCACATCTGCTGGAAAGTAGACAGGGAGGCAAGAATAGAGCCTCCAATCCAGACGGAGTACTTACGTTCAGGAGGAGCAATGATCTGTTTAAGAAATAAAAGCATTAAGTACAACTGTCCACTGTGAATAAAATACATTTGTTATACAAAAATATTGAAGCAGTTATATTTGATATTAACAAAAACACTGTATCTATGTGCTAGTGTCTTCCCTGGCATTACAGTTAGCCATTGCTGCAAGCAGCAAAGTTAAAAAGTTGTTATTTAAGTCTGAGTCTAAATCCTTACTTTCTCTGCCTGCATCAGTCTGCCCAGTAAGAGTAGTGCATTTGTGTATTCATGACTGCATATGAGAAAAGGGGAGATAATTGCTCTGGAAACATATAATGATAGCCTAGGAGGGCTTGGAAAAATGAGTGACCTATGGAGCACTCTTATTGTTATAGCTGATAAAATGTTTGCAAAGCAAGCAATGGAAAATTGGAAGCAGCAGAAGGAAGACTGGCTTGTCAGAGACTCTTTCTTTTTTGAACTTGTAGGCCAAAGACAAAACCAGCATTTCCTCTCTCCCATCTCTATCAGCCAAAAAGGGCTGAAGAAGATCACATATAGCACCAGAGGAAAATTTATGCTGCTGGGTCCACACTGTTGTTCTTTGGCCATGTTGGGGCAGTTTGCAGAATTCACCATGAACAAAGAAATAGGAGGAGAGAGGCTCTCTTCTTCCAGCAACAAAGTTACCAGGTAGTCATTATTTGCTAGAAGGTACAGACATGATTCAAAATATGTATAAAGCACTTACTTACTTTGTAAAGTGTTGCTATGTTTCATTAGATTTTTGAGGACTTTGTACATGCCAAATCAAATAGTCTACAAATAATTGCACCATACCTTGATCTTCATAGTGCTGGGAGCCAGAGCAGTTATTTCCTTCTGCATCCTGTCTGCAATACCCGGGTACATTGTAGTGCCTCCAGACAGCACGTTGTTGGCATAAAGATCCTTTCTGATGTCTATATCGCACTTCATGATGCTGTTGTAAGTGGTTTCATGAATGCCAGCAGACTCCATGCCTGGGGAAGTTACAGAAGAACAATGAGGAAGCAACTCCGTACGGAGACTTAAAATTGTTAACACAGAACTGACAACACGAACTTCAGTGTCTCTTTGGAAGACATCAGTCTTCAGAACTGTGGAAATCTGGAAAGTCATTTTCCAGCTGCCTGAATTATTTGCTTAGGAGTTCCTTGGTGTACAGCCCTCCTCTCCTGCTTACGCACACAACTCCTCCTTAAAAAGAAAGCTGGGGGTGTGGAATAGTAAAGTTTCCACTAGGCTTTTGCAGGCAATCTCAAATGTCCTAAGAATTCCTTATATGGTCTTGGAATCATTTGTTTTCTTTTTTCTTTTTTTTTCTTTTTTTTTTTTTTTTTTTAAATTGGGCCAGCTCAGAGACAGAACAGTCAAAATATGTCCTAATACTTCTAAGTATGCAACTACTTCATCTATTTCTGAGCTGAAATTCTGCCGATTGGCAGAACCGACACTGGATTTCTGTGTGACCTTGTTGCAAGTCTGCCTCATGGCTGTTGATTAGCATACATTATGTTGGCTTTGCTCTGCATATGTGATGAACCATGCATTCAGGATTTGGAGCAGTCTTTTTGAAAAATAAATGTAGTGCTTCCCCCCACACCAGCTCCCTGCAAGCACATTCAAACTACAATCCTCACACTACTTAGAAAAGTGGCTTTGCAGCTATACTTCTTGTAGTAGCCAACTGCACAACATACAAAATGGCATGGGCCCAATGCCAGAAGCCAGGAGTAAACATTCAGGGTCTATTTTGGGAAAGCATTTTGCCTTAATATTTGACATGAAGTTCCTCCCATCATATTAATAGTGCTGTTCTGAAAGATTATTATATAATGGGTGCTAGGACACACCCGTGTATATGTCTAAGTGAGTTAGAAATGGGACACAATAAAAAGAAAACAGGGACTTGATATTTAAGTGCAGTTTACCGAGGCAGAACAGTCATTCAACCTACCAATGAAAGATGGCTGGAAGAGGGTCTCTGGGCAGCGGAAGCGTTCGTTTCCAATAGTGATCACCTGGCCATCAGGAAGCTCATAGCTTTTTTCCAGAGAGGAGGAAGAGGCAGCAGTGGCCATCTCATTTTCAAAGTCCAGGGCCACGTAACACAGCTTCTCCTTGATGTCACGGACAATTTCACGCTCCGCTGTCAAGAGGATTCAATCTTTAGAATGGCATTCAGGAAGGACCCAGACATGCTGACAGGTTGTTCCCTTTCATTTGCCAACACCTTCCCCACCCTCCACCACCACCACCCCATTTTTTACACAAATTCTCCGCTAGTCTTGCAGGGGACTTTCCTGCTGGATTCCTTCTTGTGTCTAATCAACTGCAGAACCACTGCTAGTCCTTCTAGGACTGCTAGAAACATTGCGCATTAAAGAACTCTCCTCCTCAGTCAGCAGCGCGTCCTTACCAGTGGTCACGAAGGAGTAGCCACGTTCCGTCAGGATTTTCATGAGGTAGTCTGTCAGGTCACGGCCAGCCAGGTCCAGACGCATGATGGCATGCGGCAAGGCGTAGCCTTCATAAATTGGCACGTTGTGGGTGACACCATCCCCAGAGTCAAGCACAATCCCTTTCAGAAGATAACACGCGATTCATTCCCAGGTCCACATCAACACACTTAACTATTTCAAATGTCTATGCCATGTTCCCCAGAGGCCTACCTGTGGTACGTCCGGAAGCATAGAGGGACAGAACAGCTTGAATAGCTACATACATGGCTGGCACATTGAAAGTCTCGAACATAATCTGAAATACAATTGAAATAATTGCCTTAATACTAGGGCTTTTAGCTTAGTTGAAGCAATATACTGAAAGAAAGGGAGAAGACAAGATTTTCATATTTCTTGATGGTTGGTAATAACAAGGAAGGAAAATACAAAATCTAAATCCAAAAATATTTGTCCTGTAAGACATCTCCCTGTATCTGGCCTATATCTTTAACATATGAATATAGACACATGCACATATCAAAGATAATTTTGTAATATGCCTGGGCATAAAAACAGATTAAGATGACACAAAGCTTGGACAGACTGAAGTAGTCACATTCAAAGCGGATAAACTGACTTTCTAAAATAAATGTAATAACATGCAAATATGACAGGTGGTCACGATGCACTTTCCATCTTCCATAACTAAGAGAGACAGACTACTGGACAGCATGACTAACTGAAATTACGAAGTTCACATCCTGTTGAATTCACAAAGTTGGAATTATTCCATAGCTTCACTGTGAGCATACCTGGGTCATCTTCTCTCGATTGGCTTTGGGATTCAGTGGTGCTTCAGTCAGTAGAGTCGGGTGTTCTTCAGGTGCAACACGGAGCTCATTATAGAAAGAGTGATGCCAGATCTGAGAACAATGGGAGAAGCCAAAGGAAAGAAATGCTATCAACCAGCAGCTCAGAATCACTTCCAGACAGATATTGTGCTCCAGCACCCTGCTTACAGCCCTAGAGATAGGCTAGTAATGTTTCGCATGCAGTTGTTCTTATTGCCTTCATAGAGATTACCAAAGTAGCTGGAGAAAGAAAACCACTATCCTCAGGTTTTACTGTTAGTAACATATGACTTATTTTAAGGACACATAAGTTAATGGGAATAACTATGTTATTCTTACAGTAGAAGAGACAGAGCAGGACAGACTTGGTTCCAGCAACGCAATTTCAATAATGATTGAAAATTAAACAGTTCCAGAACTCTAGAACATATGCAGGCCTATGCAGTAGAGCTCAATAGATAAGGGGTCTCTTGAAAACAGTTTCATCTTTTGGTTTGTAGAGGCCAGCCCAAGAATTCATAAAAAGAAATCAAGGCATATGGCTTGTGAGGCTGAAAGTCAACTTGTGTTCTTTGCCTCCTCATGGCTCATTCCTACGAGCTATAAAAATCTGAGGCCAAGCGGATAGCAAGAGGTTAATACACTAACAAGAAGTAAAACCACCAGAGACTTTCTAAAAGCCAAAAAGTTTTTTCTAAGCTTGTTTTCAAGCTGGTGGTGATTAAAGACTGGTTGATAGGTTAGGCATCTGAAAGGTTTTGCTGTCTTTCCAAGTAAAACATACAATGCTATGAGAGTCAGTAAGTCCTCTGTGGCTCCACACACTTGCAGCATGTTGTGATGTCCCGACTGTTCCAAATAGCCCTATTTCCACAGGCATATTAAACAGAAATGCCATCTTAGAAATTATATCAACCATACAGACTATGACTGTAAACATGGTTCTGGAAGCCTTTCATCCAAGTACTGGCTCTGAAATGGATGCATTGCACTGCAATATTACTAATCTTTCAAGCATTAAAAAGTATGGGTGTAAACAGTGCCCTCCACGTCAAAATTACATACGTGCTTTGCATTTTTGCAGAAACATACTTTCTTAAATTCCATTTCTTTAGTAGCAAATTGAGGATATTCCTTTTCTTTCCTTTTTTTTTTTTCCTTTCTTCCCTCTTCTTTGCTAATGCAAAGATGTTTAGATCATACTGGAGTAAAAGAACTCGCAATAACTATTTTGATGTACTCCTAGTGATACTTCAGCTTTAGATGCAAGTTAACCTTTGTTGCTAACAACTTTCTTGTCAAACCATACTTGATAGCATCACACTTTCATCTAAAATTCAGTGGGTATTCTGTAAACATTTGGTTCAAGTATTTCTGTTTACCAGCGATACACATCAACTTTTCAAAGCTGAAATACCTTCTCCATGTCATCCCAGTTTGTAATGATGCCATGTTCTATGGGGTATTTCAAGGTCAGGATTCCTCTCTTGCTTTGAGCCTCATCACCTACGTAGCTGTCTTTTTGACCCATACCAACCATCACACCCTATAAAATAACACAAATGGAGTTAGTGTCTCAAGGAGAGGTGTCACAAAGTAGATAGAACATTAGCTGTGAAATAAATCCAGTTGCCAGTGATACTAGTTACAAAATACTTTACAAATACTAATGAATGGAGAATTACTCATGGCTTTTTAATTTCTAAAATTAAATGTTTAGTTCACTTAAACCTCTGGTGTTCATGTTTCCACTACAGTTTAAGTAAACAGCACAAGTACAATGTTAAATTCATCAAGATAAAGTGAAAAAATAGGGTTGCTTTAATGTTTGTTATTATTTAGGGATGAACTCTTCTGCTAAACTATAATAAAGTGGAGAAAAAGCAGAAAGTGATGTTGTGCCATCTAAGGGTCAAGACAGAGCAATACACACTTTACATTTCCCAAAGCTTATATTTCAACATTTTTTAATCTTCTTTTTGAACACTATAATCTTGCCATAAGAGACGATTTAAAACTACCGGTACAGGCTTCTTTTTAGGTGTTTTCATGGATCCTGTAGAAATTGTCCGTGGACCAGAAGCTGGAAACTACTCTGGATATACAGTAATCTCTATGTTAAAGTTAGAAATACTGGAAAAAAATAGTATATAGTAGGATGCTTTGAGTGCATAATACTCTCATCAGAACTTAGTCATTACACACTCCAAACCTTGGCATCTCTAACTGCCCTGTCTTAGAAACAAGCAAGCTGGATTTGCAATTTATGATGGGATGATCCTTCCTTCAGGGCACTAATGCTATCCATGATACATGATCAGGAAGGAAAGGTTCCAGAAATCTGCTGCATTTGTTTCCACTGTGACTGTATGGCTTGCTTTGGAGCAATTAATAGCGTCTACGCTATCTACAGATGCTGGCATTTGAATATTTTTTTTCAGTTATGTTAACGCCTAGGGCCTCAATTAGGTACACCTTTCTTCTGCCCTGAAGAGCTTAAAATGTATGTGCTGGGTATATAAAATGCTGCATTTTACAACCAGTTTACCTCATCCCATTTCACCAGGTCTTTAGATGGCATAGAAGCAATTAGGTGGATCTACCAATTAGGAGGATTAGTTTGTCATGGCCTAGCCAAGCTGCTCTAGTTCATGCTAATGATGATCTGGCTCAGAAACTCTCTATATTTAACAGCTCGGATAATATATGTGTTTTGCAAACTATTAAAAACGACTGGAATGCATCATATACTCAAATGTAAACCTTGAAGCTAAAGAAACTCAACATTAGACAGGTGCCCATTTGTGATCCAGCTAAATTAAAAAAGTCAGGAATGTTAATAGGAAGCTGACTGAAAACTTCTCCTTCCTCTTTTAGTTTTCCACACATCATCTATCACCAGCTTTTAGGGCAGTCAAAATTTCCAGATATTTCTTGTTGGGCTTTTGTGTTTTCTTAAAACTAGCTTTACTCACCAAGTTCTCTGGGTAATCCAAAATTAAGGGACAGGGAGAAGAGGGCATATAAGGGAGTGAAAAATTTTAGGACTCCTCTCACAAGGCAAGAGACCTGCATTGACTCAGGTGAGTGCACTGCTGGACTCATTTTGCCTGGACATGCTGTGTTACACAGATTACCCAGGGCTGGGCAAGTCCCAAACACAGGAAAAGGTGGCTCTGAGGTGGATGACTGGGGACAGGGCAGCAAAGCCTTCTACAAGCCCCGTATGGAATAACCAAAGCAGTTCATCACCTGGTGCCTGGGACGACCCACAATGGAAGGGAAAACTGCTCTGGGAGCATCATCCCCAGCGAAGCCGGCTTTACAGAGCCCTGACCCATTGTCGCAAACAAGGGCAGTGCTGTCCTCTTCCTCACACATCTTCTACGTCAACGTCCTCAGGCCCTCCAGACAGAAAATGGCCCTATGAAAACAGCAGGAAAGAATTAAAAAGGAAAAAAAAAAGACATACCCAGGTAGCAGACCCAACCTTGAAGACAGAGACAGTTGTATGAAAGCAACCAGCACTAGCAAAGAGAGGTATGGCACCAGCTTGGCAATCACAAGGCCTGCGGGGCCATACGAGGGAACGGGCTTCCTTTTGAAAGCACGAGAGGTTTCAACCATGTCTTCCGGAGGGCTGTATGCACTAGAGGTTATCCAGGGGATTCCAGAGGAGACTTCTATCCTGCAGCATAGGCAGACAGATCAGGGAGCAGCAAATGTTTATCTAAATTTGGTCACAGAAAATCACGGCTGGGGGTGGGTGGGAGATAAAAGAGAACGTTGGACTGACAGCTGCAAAAACAAAGATCTCTTTGCATCAGATTCAGCACAACCTCCCCCACTTTTCTATCACCCTGACAAAATCCTGACACATGCGGAAAGCTGTCAAAGGTAAGAGCACTTCAGTCTTCCCCGCCCAGTCTTGGGCTTCCCAAAGACTAACCACATTAAATGCTAGGCATGTACCAGTGGTGTTTTCCTGAGGCAGATATTAACGCACTGGGTCAAGATGGCAAATTAAGTTTACATTTAACCTTTTAAAAGAGAATAAATGTTCCCAATTAAAAAGGAAAAAGAAGAAAGCCTTTTCGAACCCTCCCCTAGTCACTCAGAAAACATAACCCGCCTTTAAAATGAAGTCAGGGACAGTATGTGTTTCAAAAACAGGCCATAGCGTATGGTCTATCATCATTTCAAAGGAGCTAATAAACTGCATTTGTAGAGTGGCAGAGTAATTTATATTGGCTCCTTGTCTCAGTAAAAAGAAACTGTTTTCCTCCTCTGGCAACAAGAAGATAATATGGATAATAAAAATGCTTTGAAAGCTTTGTATTAAAGTCAACTACAGAAACAAGCACTGAATACCAGGACTCAGGAAGAACTATTTGCTCACAATTTATAGTGTGGTAGGGAATCACTTGGCTAGCTCTGAGCCTGGGCTTCCATGCAGAGTTCAACAAATCGCAGTGTGTTAACAGTGAAAGGAGACAGCTGTCATCCACAGACCAGCTGGCTCCACACACAGTCTCCGAAACCCTCTGCCACAGGAATACTGGAAGCGCAGGATGAAGTGGGAATGGGGTCAGTGAGAGCCATGGCTGATGAGCAAAGGAGCTCACAACCTGTTTAGCCTCTACATCAGATGGAACAAGCATGGACAGTTCTCCCAAATCCTTCATTTGAGATCCTCCATCTCTCCCCAGCCAGGCAGCCCTGAGACACGGCTGCAGCCCCACTCCTGCAGGCTGCTTGGGCATTGCTCCCCGGAGAAGACAAGGACAGGGAAATCCTAACTTGATGTACTCCAGATATTTTATCATTTTTATTGGCAAAGGCAAGTAGGTTGCAATTTTTGTGTTTATTAAACTCCTGGGAAAACAGGCTCTTTATATTCAAACATTTACTGAATGGAATACAATTGTTATCCAACATGAATGAACAGACTGGTTTGGACAAACCATTTCCTAATTAGGAAATAGGCTTTTCAACCATCTGTTTTTGGAACAGAGTTCGAGGTCAGGGGGTTTGCTCAAACCCATGCGCTAATGCAATGCCAAAAATCACTTGGGGGAGGGGAAAGAAGGGGGCAGGAAAGGCTACATTTCTGAGCCTAGTGGACTCTGAATGAAAACCATATTTAGTAATAAAGCACAAAAAGTTGAAAAATCAAGGCTGAACGATTTCAGACAGGGCGCTCTGCTGCCAGCCACTGAGTTACAGCTCAGGACTGCCATGGCACACAGCAGTAACATCTTACAGCAGCAAATGTCACTCAGCACTGTGGAAGAAAGGAAATTTTTCTCCCAAGTAATTAATACAGTATTCAGCCTCTTTCTTCTACCTGCTTTATATCTAAAGATCACTTCACCAATCTCCACAACAAACTACTAAGAGAACTCCAGCCCCACAAGAAATGCTGTGTGCAGCCTGTTCCTTAATGAAATGTTTGGCATTTTACAGAACAGTAGTTTCATATACATAGAGACAAGGATAAATACCTACACATCCTCATGGTAACCTATTAGACACTGCTATTTTGCATACTTCCAGCTCTTCTTCCAGTCACATTCCCCAAAACACTCACATTACCTTACACTGAGTTAACAGCACTGAAGCAAACCTAATGAGAAACCTACTACACAGTGGGCAAATTCACCCCTTCAGGAACTCTGTTCTGTACAAAACTAACACCGCAGGGTCACACGGGTTCATTTAAACATTAATATAGCTATAATTGCAGCCACGGCATTACACAGACTGCATTTTATGCTATTGCTGGAGTGCTGGTGGAATCAGCAAAATCATCAGGTAGAACTTTTATTTCCCTTTCAGAAGTGCTATAAAATAAAGACAACTCAGTATAGATATTACAAGCATTTTATCAATTCAATTCTAATAAGTAAGTTAGTTTGCTTAAGCAAAGTACAGCACAACAGTACATCCTCCTGAATAGCTTCCATTTGACATTATTTAATTGAAGTCCTCCCGCAATCTGCAAATCATGCTTTTGGTTCAGTGCCACTTACCCTGACAGCGCTTGGCTGGGGATAGCTGCTCTGGGATGGTGCACTCTGTATCTGAAAGCTCTGAGGTTATATAGCCCCTTCAGCTCTTCTCCTCCCACTAGCCTCCCAAACAAGGAGCAGAGACAGACAGAGACAGAGCTGAAGTCTCTAACAAAACCATATAGGGACCTTATTACAAAAACCTCTAATCTGGGTGGCCACAGGCCCTGGGTCTCTTCCACTGCATTCCAGTGCAGAGCTCATGAAACAGGAGGAGACTTTCAGCTGTGTAAGATAAACACTTTAAAACTTCAGGAGAGTTGCTAAAATACAGAGAGATGGAGTGTGCCCGCAGTAGACACCCTCCGGCAGGAGAAGCATGGGTTCAAACAGGAGATGTCCAAGCCTCCATAGTAACATCCAAGAGGCAGAGAAATAAATTGGAAGAGAGGTCATTTATAATAGGGGAGGCGTTTTTAAAGAAACACTTTGCTTTTATTAAAGATTTTGACAAAAACAACAAAAATATTTCTGGCAAACTAAACAGCTGCTGAATTTTGCTACAAAGTCTCTTTAAAAGCTCGGCATTTTGTTTGTATGCTAAATATTGCCCATAGGCTTAAGGGTAGTGAAAACAGTACCTGCTGTTGTACAGGGTTCACAGTGACATCTTTGAAGGTTGTGAAAACGTTCTGTTAAAAGATTCAGCCTTGAGAAAAGAAGGCTTAGGGGAGACCTTGTCACCATGTTCCAGTACTTAAAGGGTGGCTACAAAGAAGATGGAGACTCCCTTTTTACAAGGAGCCACATGGAAAAGACGAGGGGTAATGGGTACAAGTTACTCCTGGGGAGATTCCGATTGGACACAAGAGGAAATTTTTTCACAAGGAGAACAATCAGCCATTGGAATAATCTCCCCAGGGAAGTGGTGGATTCCCCAGCACTGGACACTTTCAAGATTCAGCTGGAGAGGGTGCTGGTCCATCTTGTCTAGATCATGCTTTTGCCAAGAAAGGTTGGACCAGATGATCCTTGAGGTCCCTTCCAACCTGGTATTCTATGATTCTATCATTGTTATGATCCCCTCTGGATTGCAATGTGTTAGAATCCATTCTGTTTCTCTGTCAGCTTATTTTCAAAACCCTAGGACCTGTGGGCCAACTTCACCCTAGTGCTACTCCACTGATGGCCACAAGTCTGGACTGTCATAAACTCATCTCAAACTGTTAATAATAAAGTTGTTAAATTTTATAACCCCCATCTAGCTTTTCCATTGAGCATATTTTTAGCGAATAAAGCAAGGGTTCTCACTGCACAAGTTATTTTCAGCACAGGACTGGATTTTTACAGCTGTAGCCAGCTGTTCTCTGGACAGGCTGATTCTAGTGAAGCAGCCCTTTCATAACAATACTGTCTCATTAAGTTTGTACTAAAGACCAGAAATCAGCATCTCTGAACTCCAATACTAAACCATTACAAATTCAAAACTGCTCTACGCACACAAGCCAAGAAAGATGTGAGAATCCAAGCGAGTTCCTTGCTTTGTGAGTCTTTTTACAATGGGGAGGGGCATCATGTGTTTGCTTACAGAGTGTTTGCTGCCTAATTGAGTAGTCCTAATGCAAGAAAATCTCCCATACAACCAGGGTGGGAGTTTTCCTGATGTAGAGGTTATAAGGATTCAGCCACTAGTAGAGATAGCAGAATTATGGATTGAAGACTAAAAGGAATTTAACTTTTAAGGAAAGGAACTTTTAAGGAATGTAACTGCCTTTGAGGGTCAGAAACAGAAGCTAACAAGTGCTGGAACATGAGCCATGCAAAAGCTATTTATTATTTCACTTCCAGCATTGGGGCAAAATATAAGAGATATTTAAGAAAAAAGAAAAAAAAAAAAAAAGGAAAAAAAACCACCAAGGTAAGCAACCTACAACAGAGGATATAAACAGACCCTTTTTTGCATATCTCCAACTGACACTCAAAGGGCAGCGAAAACTAGATTCTTTGTTTTCAAGCAACACTCAAAAACACAGCTGAGAAAAATGATGTACCTCAAGTAGAACATATGATATTAGATCAGGGAACTCAGGTAAAGGGGAAGGGGAATTGCATGCAGCAGAACCAGTGTCATGTCTGATTTTGATACAAACATCAATTGCCTCCTAGATTGGAGGAAACATAATCCAAGGTTTTCAAAAGCATCATCTACTACATCTCCTTGGAAATACCAAGACTGGGACAAAGATCCCAAAATCCAAACTCTTCCCCTTAATGAGAAGAGGTTAACACTCCCAAAAAACCTTACTGGTGATGATGCTCTAGCAGATACAGCACATATAAGATTGCAGAGCCAAGTAAACAACCCTTCAGCAGAACTGGTACACCATTCACACTGCACCTCAGCATAGCTAGAAATACAGGCAACAGTTTTCTACCAGAGGCCTCTGTGGATATTATAGGAGGCAGTGGCCACGCAGATACCACAGACGCCTTCATATCTCTGTTAAGCTTCCTCGCAGTTCCTGTAAACTTAGCCAGGTGTGTACCACAATTACTGGTGGTGGCAATGATGGCAGCAGCAGCCCCTTGGCTCCTATGAGGAATGGTTATCTGGGTGGGGATCACACATCACCTTGCCTGTCACGAGCATCAAAGATGTGGGAATCCCAGCTTTCAGGGTGCTCATGAAAAAGATACAGCTGACATAGAATCTCATTCAGAGCAGGCAGTTGTTGATACGGCGATAAAGAGGAAACACCAGTTGTTTGGAGGGACCTACCATATGAAGGATATTTGTTGGAGACAGGGCTATGCAGACTAGAAGGGAGAAGTAAGCCCAGAGGCTGACCTCAGCAGTAGCGATGGACACACAGGAACAGCAGAGGAAAAGCGCAGAGGTGCTGCACAACCACGCCTCCAGCACACCATGGAGAGGCAGCGCTCCGCAGGCAGCTCGGCTCTGGGGCGTTATGTTATGGAAGGTCCTGGGGCAGGAAGGAAGGAAAACAGGTGAACTATGCAAGGAAATTAGGTCAGTCCGTCTTGACGGACATCATAGAATATAAGTATTTCTTTTCTTCTTAGTGATTCCACGCTCGAGTTATGATCACACAGATATTACTACAGATTAAAACACATGGGAAAAAACAACATTAGTAGTATACGCCTTTCTTCTCAGCAACATAGGTGATTGCCAGAGGGGCAGGGGGAAGGGGGGAATGTACTTGGCATGAGACAGGAATAAGAACCTAAAGAGAACTGAACAGAACAAGTCTTCTGAGACCCAAGCCTAAATGCTGGGGATCAAACCTCTGAACCCTCCTCTGTAGCTACAGACACGTACCAGCTTAGCTTAAAATTTTTTGCAAGAAAAAGAATACAGTACTATTTCTGAAAGTAGTTTAGCTTCCCCTCTGGAGGCCGCTTCCATCACCACTTTCTGCTGCCTATCTTTCAGTACTTATTCCGCCTATTTGTATGGAAACCTCCACAGTGCAATTTGCCTGGTGTGTCTATATCCTAAGGTTCTAGTTCTTTCATTGCAGCCATAGTCAAAAACTCTGTTTTTTATTTGGCTTCCCCTAAGAACTTCTCTGTTTGTCCACGCTAAACCATTTTGCAGTCTCCATCACAGCAGCATGTCCAGAGTTCGATCAGAGAAAGCAAAATAAGTGGAAAAAATAATTTTGTTTCTTTCATACCCTTTTTCCTTCTCTCTTTATAGTGATGCTAGCAAAGCTCCCATGCACACTGGGAACTTCCCCACTGATTTCAAGCATCTTTCAAGAGATCAGTGGAAACTCTTAGCTACATGTTCCTTAAGTCAAGTTCTCTGTTTTTCAGTAACTTGTGCAGATAGTCGTACGGACACAAAATGTGCTTGGGACTCCACAGCAGCAGGAACTGTATAGGCACCACGCCTAGGAAATGGGCTTCAGCTGGCCTGAAGAATGCCAGCTCAGAGGCCACGCACCAGTTCGTAGATGCCATACTTTTTTGGTAAAGGAGGGCAGAAGCTGCAGTCTTATCCCAACTGCTATAGAAAACTGGGAATAAAGTAACCCCTTTGCTCATAACATTACCAGCCATTACTTTATAAGGGAAAACAACTTCTGAGACATGCGTGGAGACCTTCCTGCCTACATCCAATTGGCTCTTTAGGAATGAGGCTCTGCTAAATATGTCTCTGGCTCCTTTTTATTTGGGGATTCCTTTCATCTTCGTAGCATTAGCAGAATCTTTAACTGTTTTGGTTTGTCTGGCTTCAGGCCCTCTCCTCTATCTCATTGATATGCTTTACACTTCCCCACCCCTCCTCTTGAGAAAGGCAGGAATAAATAAGCTTTTGGGAGCAGAAAGTCCCTCTAATAACCTGATTCATTGCAGCTGTCACACAGTATGCATCTGTAAAGTGTCAGATCAACCATAAGCTGTCAGACCCATAGACTAGCTTTCTCTACGATTGTCAGGCTCTTGCACTGGTCTCTCTCTAACAAGTAAGACGAAATGGCTCTAATCTTTCTCAAATATGACAGTTTTCCACCTACAAAGTTTGGAAAATATTTTTGCCAGTGCTGTTCAAGAGCTAGAGGATACAGCGTTTGCCTCCTAGGCCTCTTGAGCCCAGGGCGGGGGGTGGGTGGGGGGGTGAAGCAGCATGTTAATTCACAACCTTCATCTTCTTGACAAAGTGTCTTCCTCCATGGTAATGCGGTAAAGTTATCCCTCATTCAAAATCAAAGGAACGTATTCAAAGTAAAAATGAGCTAATGGCTCCCTCCTCATCCTTCTTAGATAAATAAATAGAACATAAGAATGAGCCCTGCTGGGTCAGGCTGATATTCATCTTACTCAGTATCCTGTCTCTGAGATTTCCTGATAGCAGATGCTTAGGAAAGAAATGGGAGGCCTACAGTGATAATTTTTCTTCCTATATCCTTTCTGCTTCCTTATGTGCAACATAAGGATTTCTTGAGACTGGAGTTTGTACCTATATCTTCATGTGTAATAGATGTGGACAGATTTTCCTTCCATAAATTTCCCTAATTTAAATACATACTTTTGGAGATAGAGTGCCCTCCATGATTTTTTGTGGAAATAAGCTCTACATTTTATCTGCAAGGCAGCACCCATAGCTCACATGCCAGCTAGTGTAGACATGCCTAATGTTAGAAAGAAAATATCAAATATATCAGAAGCATAGTCAAATGAACACTATCTTGATACAAAGAGCTGCAAATCCACCAGAGATCCTGGATAAGCCCTCAGGCCACCGGCCCCACTGTGTGTAAACTCCTAGCAGCACCTCAGTAGCTTGTTCACAGTTCATGCAGACATATCTGTCCTAAATGACACTATAGACAAGGCTTCATGATAATGTTACACTGGCACACCTCCTAAGAGCTAAGAGAGAACAGATTCCCTCTCCCCCCCACCCCCCAACGATTATCAGAACCACTCCAGTGACATGCTATCTAAATTTGTCAAAATGTAAATGAAATCTTCCCACCATATCACTGTGAAAAACAAGCCCTGTATTCCTGAGGAAGTCAGACCTACACGGCGTGCGTGTGGGGCAGGCAGAGCACAGGGGTCCTTCCTCCACAATAACTTCCGAGCTCCCCAACCAACGTACTCCCAGACTGACAGCAACAAGGAGACCAAGTTCCCACCGCATTTTTGGAAGTGGTTGCCCTGTTATTATCTCACCAAAATAAAGATTTCAAGGTGAGCTTGCACATCATGAGAAATCAGATCATTCCCATCAGAGAAAGTTGCTGGAAGCCAGTTTCATAAGGCTATTGCTTACAGATTAAGCCTGTGGACTCTGTATGCCTAGTTATATCACACAGCTTCACAAGCCCAAGTGCTTGTGTCAGCTAGTTTGGCTGGCCCTCCAGCAAACAGCAAGGAAAAGGACCTCTACAGGGTAATTTCTTTCACTACCAAATTTAATAATTTTCTGTAGTGCCAGAGTTTCACTTTTTGTGACCGACACATAGCTTTGTTGCCCATGGGCTCTGGACGATGACAAACTATGGAGTCCCTCTCACCACAAGTGTCAACAAGCAGGTACCTACCTCTGCAGATGACCCAGACCTGGTCTCCAGCCCTTTTCTCCTGGCACCTGGGCTCGGCGCACATGGAGCAGTTGTTAGGTGTCGCTGCTGGGCAGGACGAGGAGACACGGCCCTGCCACAACTTCCTCATCTTCTGTACCAGCCGCTCAGCACAACCTATAAACAAACAACTCCCGAGAGTACAGCTGGACTCTTTTTTTAAACTTCCATGGGAACCACTGTATCACAGCAAAGGAATGAGCATTATATGGCAATAAACTGAAGAATGTACGAAAAATACAAGGGGAACTCTACAACCTATATGACTAAAGTGAACACATACTTTAAAAAATACCTTAGGATAAAAAGGAAACGCACTTTTGGAACTGGCATGCTATTATATGGAAATATATGCTGTTAAATGGAATTGTCAAAAATAACGTGGCAAATGCAAACATCTTTAATACACGTGCATTTTCTGTACCAGGAAAAAGTCAGATGTCGATTCAGAGGATTGCAAAACAGTTTGGGGTTTTCTATTTCAACTCCATTGCAGGAGGGTGCTGAAAGAGTAAAGTTGGGCATGCACAGTGCAGCAGGTTTGGATAGCCTACCTCGATCCAGGTGTTCCAGAAAGCAGTCCAAAGTGCCTCTAGAACAATTAACACTTATTTTCATTAGTCCTTAAAAATGCTTAAGGGGTTTTCCCGAAACAGGAAGAAAGGCAGTTTAACAGAAATTTCAAGCACGTAACGGCAAGAAGTAGCTAATTACAAACTTGCCAGATGAACACACCACTCTAAGTCAAACTATCACAGCTGCCAATATAGAATCCAAATAATAAAAAAATAAAAGGAGATAATATAATAAATGCTGATTAATAAGGCTTTATAAAAATTACTTCTTGCCAAACTTTTTTTGAGAAATATTACAAACTTAGTTGTAAAAGCCTTCTAAAGCCTTTTACTTTCTAAAACATGAAATAATTAAAAATAAGGAAATGCAGAATTGACCTATGCAGAGTAGCATGAGAACTGTCTAGCTGAAGTCTCACAGCAGAGCAGCGCAGGGAAATCACTGCTGAGTGGGTGAGATTCTGCGGGACGTTCCCTACCCATCATTGGCTATGCACCTTAATGCCTCTATCAGCGATCTGAACAATAACACAAGTTACAGATAAATGTCACAGATAAAGCGTGTCTACGTGTGATGTGTTTTTATAACTTGCTACAATCTAGATTATAGATCTAGGATAAAACAGAGTCCTCCCCAGCAGAATCTTGTTTATAATATGAAGCCTTGAGAAAACTCTTTGCATCTCTGACCTGTGCAAAAGGATCCCTACCCATCCATTGCACTTTTGCTGAATGTCAGTTTGGTTGATGAAAACAAGGTACAGACAAACACACCTGGCAAAGTGGTGCCTAACTCTCCGCAGGTTGCAGGAAGGACAGGGCTTCGCTGGTGCTCTCCTCTGCCCTGTGTGCAGTGTCAACCTGCCTCTGTCGCACCTCCCTGCACACGTCCTGGCTGCTGCGTGGGCCTGGGAGACCTTCCTGTTATCTACCGTGGTGATCCTGGAGACTGACAGCTGACGATGCTTGGTCACTTAGCCAGGAGGAATTTAGCACACAGCTATTACTCATGCTCTAGCACATTCAGTTTATTAAACCTCTCCCCAAACGATGCTCAAGTCTCACAAGAAGACTGAAGCAGGCAGGTTTTTCACCTTTGCTTTGCAGATGCATCTTAGTTACGTAAGGTAGTTTCTTCTTCCTCTTTCTTACAGACAGTCCTGAGAACTATGGAAAAGTACAGATAACATGCTATTTTTGTTTCATGATTTGGTTGGTTTTCTGAAAGTGTGCCAGCATTTTCCAGCCAAATGTAGGGGTTTTTTTTCCTCTTCCACTAAATGTTTTACATGCCTACCTTTAACTGTTTGCTCAAATTCCCTATCAGACCGAAGAACAATGCTTTGTTCTTTTCCTTTTATGACTGTAAAAGAGACTTAGATGCACATTACTGAAACAAACATAATCATCCTTCAGAAATAAAGAAAAACACAGAATTCTGCAAAGCTTTTGCTCATTCCAGCCTATTTCAAGACTAATTGCTGTACCACTGGCCTCGTGGCGGATGCAAGTTGCCAGGACCCAGGTCTAATCTGCCTATAGCCCAGCTGGAGACTTCTCCAACCTCAACTGCTTTTTGATCCATTTCTTAACCATGATAACATCACAGATACTGTTCTGTAT
Source organism: Platalea leucorodia (assembly GCF_965183815.1). Classification (NCBI taxonomy): domain Eukaryota; kingdom Metazoa; phylum Chordata; class Aves; order Pelecaniformes; family Threskiornithidae; genus Platalea; species Platalea leucorodia. The sequence continues at coordinate 20,312,860 of NC_138826.1, read as the reverse complement.
TGCATACACACATATAGTGTGCCCATAAGGACTGGTACAGATACAGCTCTCGCTGCACACAGCTCTCCATTCCATAGACGGAAGGCTAACATCTGCCTGGTTTCACTGTGGTTTTCAGGGCTTCAAGAATATCCCAAGTACCTACAGGCAGAAAATGCTAAACCCTGCTGATTCATGTTCTGTTCTTCTTGCAAGTCATTAACAGTACTAAACAAAAGACGAAGTTTTGTATCTCTCTGTCTCAGAATTACGGTGTCTACCATGTTGTCAACCCTGTAAGTACTTCCCAGGTTTCTCTTTCTTTCAGTTCCTTGCTAGTAACTTCTTGAATAGACGTAGTAACTCCTTTCACTATTGCAAAACACTATTGCCCAAGGATCTTGAAAATGCCTGGATAGTTTCCTCATCAGGATACCAGAACTACATACAACTCTTTCAGCATCCTAATTAGAGGCTGTTACTTACTGCATTGTATTTAGCTGTCTCTGGGAATTCATTTACAAGGTCAAACGCTCAGACCTCTTCAACATGATATAAATCATTCCTCTGCACTCTGATTAGTCTGTGTTACACAGCATGAACACGTTGTTTAATAAAAGGAGAAAATTATGCAATTAGCAGGTCTTCAGCATAAACATGTCCCCCTTTCCGAATCGTATTTAAATAAAACAGTGTTGCTATAGTATTTTACAGCATTAAACACTCAGCACCACTTGCACTGGAAATGGCCAGGCCTTCGCAGAAAAATGGGCTGGGGGAAACAGGGGACAACCACACTTGGGAAAAAGGGCTAACATCTGTTTTCTTTTTTTCTGCTTACACAATACAAGCTACTGTTTTCATGAGGGCTAAACTTTCCCTACTACCTTGATTTTAATAATTTATAGTTATTCTTCTGTAGACTTGTTTCTGTCATATCCTGTTTTTCAGGTAAGCCCCCTGAAAAGAAAATATGTGGGTTTTGTACCAGGTCACTTGGGATAGTGGAACAGTAGCTGGGAGAGCAAGGAACAAGCTCCACATAGCAACAGCCCTGCACTGCACCAGGCCGAGATGCTCCAGGCTCTGCAATGTGGCAAGTGCAGGGCAGACCGGGCTGCCCCTTCGGGGGGCTGATGGAGAAGGGGCTGGTGGCCAGCCCTGCCTCCCAGAGGGAGGGAAGTCCCCAGTTACATATGTAACAGATCTTTACATCTGCTTTATGCACGTGTAGTGAAATCTTAGCTTCACTCAAGACAACATCAAAATTACCTTTGATCTCAAGTAAAATCATGGCTTACTGAAGTGATTCAATGAGAGCTGAGAACCCAGTCCAAAACCTCTACTTCAAGAAAGTAAGACAATTTCCTCACACTATTACAGCAAAGGGATGCGAGTCCCTCTTCATTTCTCACATGAAACTGAGGAACTGCTCTCCTCTCAGCAGGCTACCTCCAGACAGGGGGGTTTCTGAGCACCCCTGGGCTGGGAGAAATGCATGGGAAACCTGTGGCTGTTAAAACTGTGGCCTGCAGTGGCACCAGACTCTCCCACCCATCCCAGGGAACCAGAAATGCACATTCTGCTGTTCATCCCTCTGCGGTCCCCCATCCGGTCGCCTGCGTGTGAGCTGGCTGACAGCAGGAGAGGCAGCTACCGTGCAGTGTGGAAAGGATGCCTCTTCCAAAATACTTGGCTTCCAAGAAGTATTTGAGAAATGATTCACCTGAAAAATATCACCACAATTTTATCTGGGAACTTAACAGACTGCTTCAGACAGCAAACATCAGTGTATCCCTTCTTATTATGACCATCCCTAGAGACGCACAGCTTTCTAAGCCCATCGTTTAACTGCTGATGAGAACCACCGACAGAAAACAATCATCAACTGCGTTTTGATAGAAATATAAATTAGTCTGTACTACATACTCATTTTGTTTGCTTCATGCTCATAAAAGCTTGACTATGCAGTGGGCTGTGCAGCTGAACAGAGAAGATATGACTCACTCCTGTAGTTGCATGAGCTACCCAGGCCTCTTGTCTGTTTGTGCAGATGTGTGGTAGAAGTGGGTGAGTAGGTGAAGGCAGGGAACAGTGACAGCCCCACCACCTCCAAACCTTGCTCCTACCACAATAGCCCCTCTCTACCAGAATTTGGTTCTTGATCGTCTACCTGAAGCATAAGCTCCGGTTAAAAGTGCACAACAGTGCCCAGGAGAGAAACGTTCAGAGCAAGCTCACTGCATCCTGTTCTCACTCTGAAGAACGTTTGATGTCGCAGAGGATGCCGAACTGCATCTGAGACGTTAGTGGGAGGGATAAAACTTTTCACATCACTGTCCCTCCCCCCCCCCAAGAATATCAAAGGTTAAGCGATATCCAAAAAAAAAAAAAAAAAACAAACGAGAGAGTCTGGAGTCTCAGCCACAAGGCATTGCTTTATCTAAGCGTGCTAGTCTCACTTGATAGGTGGTATCCCAGAACGCGGAGCATGACAGAGCAAATCACACCAGTGGAACTAAATCCCAAAAGACATAATATTTCTTACAGTTTCAGAAATTCTGATCAATTACAGTATGCTAAGATCTTTTAAAATGTTTCCTTTAGCTTCTCCTCCCCACCACCACCTTTAATAAAATTTGTCTTAGTTAACCTTAAAATTATTATGAAAACTTTTTTCCTTGAAGGGTGGCTGTTTGGGTGTCACTCAACATCAGAAATAAAGCCATCTGGCGTGCCTGTTACTGCCATCTTCAGATCAAAGGGTAAAAGCAGAACTAAAGACCTCCTTTTACTCACATTTACCTTTTAATTCCAGACATTTCTCTACAGATCTTTCCTCTCTCATCCTCAGTATGAGGATTCAGCCTTAGATTAATTCACAAATGCAGGAAACTAATACTACTCACAGACTAAATCAGCCATGCTCTGTCCAGGCAGTGCCTGAAGGAAAAAGGTTTGCACTTCTTCCCTCACCTCTGGAGAGCATCTAGCCTCCCTAGCACATTATCTCAAAGCTTTTACAGTTCATCTGTTACACATTTGACAGTTAGCATTTGCTGTACACCAAGCTTTGCAAGTATAAAGCACAATCTTAGTATTAGTAATACCATCCCCAAAAAACAACTAAGAGCAATTAGCCTGAAAAAAAGAGAAAAGAGCACCAGCCAAGCTCTGAAGCTAAGCTGCCTGCTGCAAGTTCTGGATGGAGACAGGGCTCTGCAAAACATTTGAGAGAGATGCATTTACAATATATCAAGTCACAAAGTCAAATTTTAAGTGAGCCTGTGTGATATGCAAAATATTTGCTAAATAATGCAGCATTCAGGATGGTAGAGTGCACACACAGAGGACTGGGACAGGATGGTCCCACGGCTAAAATAAAGTCAATAATCAACCCTAAGATAGAGACACATCTACATTTATGGTAAGGTTATAGTGATTGGCTGTAGGAGCCACCAGGCATCCAGCCAATTTGCTTTTCCAGTCTAAGGAAATGCTTGTTGGAAAACTGATTTTTTTTTCCTGCTGTGAAGAATGCATTGACGTCATCAAATTGGATCTGTTGAAAAAAAGCATGGATCCAGGGTTGTGTCAAGAAGTTGAATTACACGAGAAAGGACACACATCTGTTTCAGCTTTCTCTTAGAGTGACAGGCACTATTCCCAATTCTCCTTCATCACCTTCTCCAGAGGAGAACTGCTAGAGGGGACAAGTGACTTGCTACGAGTTTCAGTTTCCACCCTGTTTTGTTCCACTCTGTTTTGTTGCCAGTGTGGGTTTTTTTAGATAAACATAGCATCTATGGCTCCACAGGGCTGTGTATCAGGTCACTATTACTTCTAATAGGAACATGCTGCATGCCAGAACTCCCTGATCTGATTTGATATAACACCGTGGAGCACCCTTACAAAAAAAACCCACAGTGTGTTCATAAACCTCTCTGATCATACACTGGTTTCCCATTTCTGTGCTGTCTTATCAGCTTCTCTACCCACAGAACGAGGCGTTTGGGCCAATACAGTGCTTTGCTACCGTATCATCTGACCAAGAACCTTTCACTACACCACTGACTCAGGTGATCATAAGTAGTATCTTAAAAAGGGAGAAGGGTAACCTTGAATTGTCAGAATCTGGCCATATCGCACTACAACAAAACAGCCAATAGTTAGAGCAGTTACAGGTCATTTCTGATCCACCAGATCATAGAGCAAAGGGCACAGACGGTGGGTGGAGCAAGGTCACCATTTTAATGTTTCACAGAAGATTTGGCAAACAAAGGGCAAAGCCTTCCACCATAAAACTGTACTTAGTAAGAGCTGATGATTTAAGGACTGATGCCACTCCAATCATTTCCCAAAAGGATTATCTGATGCTTGTGACAAGAGTCACAGGACAGAACAGGTTTGAACCAAGGATGAAGGAGACGCAATAGAACTGCGTGAGTGACAGATTACTCAGTCTAGTACTTGAACCAAAAGTCAAAATTAGGTTGTTCTGAACATAGGTGAGGGAGGGGGGAGGCAAAACAGAAGAGCAAAATAAAACAAAATGCAGACAGAAAGTGAAACAAAATGACTCTACTTTGGGCCCGGTAATATTAAGTGTTTGAGCTTTATCCCCCTTCCCTTTAAACTTCAGGTTATTTACAAAACATGAATCGCATAACAAAATGTTTCATTTTAAGTATCTCCAAAACATATATTCTGTATTGTCTCCTACTTTCCTCCCTTTTCAGCCAAATCAAGTTGTCTAAATACAACAGTTGTGTCCCCTAACCCACATGTTAAGGCAAACTATCTACTAAAAGACAGGGGAATAAGTCAATATATACAAGACAAGAAAAGGCAAAGCTAACAGGAAGACAATTGTAGTGAGGAGTTCATAACTCTTCTCAAATTCAACAGCTCCTACATTTATTATATTAAGGTATCCCAGTGTAAGTCTTCTGTGCAACAATGATCTTCTAATGTGCATTGTAAGTCAAAGGAGAATTTAATTTTGATGGAACTACTTCGGTTAAGTCACACTACATTAATCTATTGCCTAATCTTAGTACAAAAGAACTGCTAAATAATTATCAATATGCCAAAACAAATCTAAACCAAGTATTTAAAAAAAACCCAGACATTGCTGTCCCTTAGCTTGTATCCATTATATATATAAAAAACCCCAAAGAGCTACAGTTATTAACTACATGAGGTATGACTCCAAGTCATATGCAGACACTATTGTTTTGACAAGAATCTGGTGGCTTCTCAAATGGCTCTCAAAGCTCCCTACCAAGACAAAAACATTCCACCGCAAAACAGATATACACATGCAGTCATCATACCTCCGGGGCGGGGGGAGGGAAGAGTGTAAACCACATGTGCCTAATAGATGTTAGTTAGCTACATTAGCGGAAGTTATTGGATAATTAGGGCAAGAAGCACACCAAGGTGCTACTGAATGCTAAGCGATGCCTGCTGAGGGCCCAGTCACATCAGGTTTTGTTTTTAGGAAAAACCACAATCCCCCAAATGATGAATTTGGAAACAATTCTACTGAGCTTTCTGCTGCAGCAGCCGTCCAGATCCAGGCAACATTGCTTGCAGTCCCTACTCCACCCCTACCCACACACAAATTTCCGCTAAAATTAACAGCCTCGGATACACACAGACTTGGGTTTGCCCAGTAGGAACTACAGACGTCTAACACAGGCACTGCACCTGAGAGGTGCCTCTCATTCATCATACTCCAGACTGCCACTGGGAAGGCAAAAAGTTGATTGTTAAAGGATACTCCAAAGGCAGTATCTCTAAAAATGTGTCAGCAGTACATTTCGGTTTATCCGGAAGTGGTTAAAAAGCCTGAAATATTTAAAACAGCAGCTATTTTTTGATGATGTTATGAACCCAGCTTATCTGTATGGCAGCTAAGAGCCATGCCAGCAGAAAACCTGAAGGGTTTCTGAAAATCCGAGTCATAAACCACTGAAAAATGGTGTTTAAAATGAAAACGCCAGCTCAATTGCAAACATGGTCTTCTCAAGGCAACAGCATCATGTCAAAACCTGAAAGATCAAAACACATATCGATATCTGACACCATCACGTTATTTCTAATGCTGTGAAGGAGGACAGATTACCAGCATTTCAAACCACTGAAAGCTTGCAAGAAAAACACAAGGCGTGACTGGGAACGTTGTCCCAAAAAGCCAGGTTCTTTTACCCAGTGTGCAAGAAAAATGAATAGCACACGGAGTCGAGCTATTTATTTCATGTCTGCGCAGAGATGGGTGCTAGGTGGTAACTCCACAAAGCTAGCACACCTTGGTTAAGATACAGTGACATTTTATACATTCTGAGTAGCCGTATTTTCACAATTCCACTTATTCATCCTTGCATCTATTGGTTCTCACAAGCCCCGTCTCCACTTAAAGGTACAGTGTGTTTTAAATTTACAGAGCATGCTCAGTGGGTAGGGGTCTTTGCTTGGGCCAGGGGTCTCATTGCCGGAGGTGTAGTTTTTACTGTGTTAATTAGGATAGTTCACTCATGGTTCAAGTGATTTTTCACTTGGGCTTTATCAGCGGCTTTGTTTTCTCCTGCTTATCTTGGTATTTCCCTGCTAGACTGTTTTGTGGTGTCCTCCTGTTTCTTCTTGCAGGCCAGGTCTTGTTAACTGTTTACAGAGGCTGGTGAACCAATCCTTTCAAGAGGACAGCAAAAGGCAGTACCTTCCGCTGCAGTGAATTTAGCTTGTTCTGAACGACTGCTCCAGTCCTACGGATTCAGGACTCCCTGCCCCAATTCCATCCTTACCAATATTGCAAAATTGGAGTTTCTGCCCTTGGCGGGGAGGCAATTGCTCTACCCAGCAGTCGAAGCACATGAAGCAAATGGCTCATGCCCAGCCCAACGTTTGTTGGCATTTTGCTTCGTGACTCCAGGGCCATGCCTGGCACTCACAAGCTGCCAAGTGGGCGCGCCCGACCCCATACAGCCCAAACACTTAAGATCCCCGTGGAGAGCCTGGTGCCCAAAAGGACACCGAAAAGGAGCCGGCCTGCCCTTGCCTCCCGTTCACAGAGGGGAGCTCCGCGCAGAGAGCCGAGGGCTGCCGGCAAGCAGCGCTGCCCGTCCCACGCCCGCGGGGCGGACGCCCCTGCCCCGGGCGGACTCCCCACGCCGCGGGCCCCCGCGGGCAGGGCGGGGCGGGGAAGGGGCAGCTCTGCCGCCGCGGGCCGCGCTCTCCTCCGCGCCGTGCGGAGCCGTGCCGTGCGGAGCCGTGCCGTGCCGGGGCGGGCCCGCGGCGTGTTTATCAACATGGGAGGAGCCGGGCGCGGGCAGGGCGCGGAGGCGCAGGCTGCCTGGCGGCCGTCGGGCCGCTTCCGCCTTGGCGGAGGGCGCGGGTCGGCGCTGGGCAGCGGCGGCATGGCCCGGGGACTCCTTCCCCTGCTCCTCGTAAGTGTCTGCCCGCGCGGGCGAGCGGGACGGGCGCCCCGGAGCCGGGCGGGGCGGGCGGCGGCGGCGGGCCGGGCTGGCGCTCCGCGGCAGGGCGGCCGGCGGCGGGGGCAGCCGTGGCCGGGCAGGGACGCGGGGTGCCGCGGCGGGCGGAGGCAGGAGCGCTGCCTGCAGCGCTGCCTGGTTTCTGATCGCCGCCGGCCGCGACAAACTCTTTTCCGAGATTTCTCCTAATTCATTTCGGCGTGGGTTTTTTTTCCCCTTTAAAAAAACCTACCTTCAGGCACTTTAGGATTTTACAGTCACTTCTTAGGGTGCCAGGTGAAGGGAAGTGGGCATTATGGAAAAACGGAGGGAAAGAAAAGGGGGATGGATGCAGGTGGCTGTCAGGGACACTGGGTCGTGTGCCATAGCTGCGGGGGACCCAGGGACAGTTGGCGTTGGCCTCGGTCCGCAGCCACCCGGACCCAGCCGGAGACACTGGCGAGGCAGGTGCAGCATCCGCACGTAGCCAGCACGGCTAGCTCTGTGGCTGGGCATCTGCCCGGGCAAAGACCGCGTTGGTGAAAGCTGACTTGCACTGCACCTCAGGGATCCAAACCAAGGTGATCTGGTAAAGCAACATAAAAGCGAATACCTGTGGTGGAGGAGCTTTGAACCACTACTGACAGCGACCTAGGGAAAGCCAGGGAAATAGCCCAAGTCCGGCAGCATGAAGTGCAGCATTTACTGAAGAAGTGGGGCAGGGCCTTCCTTTCTTGCCTTACTCATCCCCTGTGCACAGCATGAGTCTCTGCAGCTTCAGAGCTTAAGTCACGTGTCTAACTGTCATCAGTAAAGTTACCTTCACCAACACTCATGTTGAAGGGCTATTGTCAAGGAGGAAGGTAAGGAAGGGTTTCAGTGTCTGCAGCACAGGGTTCTCCGCTGGCAGAGGTGCCTTAGGCCAACGAGCTGTAGGGGCAGCAAGCTCCCGGGCGGGAGACCTGGGCACATGCAGGTGCAGATGCCCTGCAGCAGCCCTGCTCCGACAGCCCAGAGGTAGGATAGCGGGGATCGGGTGGGTGGCAGTAAGCCCTGCTGCATAGCAGAGCTGCGGCCTGCCTGGAAGTGTGGATGCAATGTACATTGCTTCCCCAGCCCCAATTCTCACCTATTTCAGAGAGAACTCGCTGGAGTTCACATTCAAAATCTCTTCACAGTGTGGTTACATTGCTAATGAATGCAGTTTGCTTTGGGGTTTGGCAGGTTAAAAATCACGTGTTAAGGTAAAAACTACTCAAATTCTGATCTGATTTACTATATAACAGGTAGTAAACTAAAGTGATTCAGAAGGTTATATCCACACCCCTGCACAAAGCACCAGAACATAGTTAAAGACAAAGAAGGATTGTCACCTGCTGACAGAGGTGTGTATTATCTATTCCTGTACAGGAGCAGCAAACAACTGGCAGAAATGTCAGTCTAGCTCAGTATCTTGGAACTATTCAGAATATAAATTAAGATTAAAAAATACTTTCTCTTATCACACTGCTCCCCGAGAATAAATATAATTTCTATTCTTATTTTCCACTTGTTTCCAAATTTCAGTACCCCTTAGAAAGACTGTAGCACTCCCACATACTTTGTATTTTTAAAAAATTATGGGGTTTTTTTATTAGCATGTTGTTCCACTACTTATAAATCAGTAAACCTGGGCAGCATTTGACATACTAATTTGATTAAACCAGAACATGAAAGTAGTTTTTTGAATGAGACCTCAATTTTGCAAGGAACTCCATGTTGCACTAAAGTAGAAGCAGTTGCAAGGGTAGTCATGCAAAATAGCAATGGCCTACGTAGTTAGAAAACATCCAACTTTACCCTGTAAACCAAGCCACAAAACCACATATCACTCAGAGACGCACTCTAAAGGAATAGGCGATCTTAAGAGAGTGAAGTGTGACTGACATATTTTGTAATTATCTGATATGACTACAGAGCAGGCAGTTTTCTGGAAATTTAGAAGACATACCTTTGAAAACAGGACTCCTACATTGCTGCGCTAACCCCTCCTTCTCATTTCCCAGACAACTAATGCACCAATTTAAATGTGTACGTATAAATAGCCATAAAGTCATGGGATGACCCAAGACTCAAGTGAAAAATGTACATTCCCCAATTCTGGAAACATTTGTCTGCTCAGGTTTCCACAGTTAACTGCCTTTATCTTTGAGGCAACTCACTGAACAAAGAGAAAGTGCCAACAAGAAAACTGTATTGTGTCACAAAAGGAAAAGGGAGAAGAGTTGCTAAATTTCTGCGCTGTCCAGCTCTTATTCATCCTTAGCCACAACATCATGAAAGTGAGGTGGGAGCTGTTAATATTGCTCCAGCACTCCCAAATTGTGTCGTATTTATTAGGTGTTCACTAGTACAGTACTCTTAAAAACCAAAATTAAAAACCAAACAAACGAAATGACCAACCATACAACCCCCACCCCCCAATATATTGCCGTAATTTGCATGTGAGTCAGCTGAGATGTGAAATAGTAATGGATTGAATTTGGACAGCGACTATTTTAAGACACTGGACAGTAACTGAGGCTTCTTACTGTCACAGACGCTAAACATATGCATCTCACTTGAAATTTAAGAAGCTCACGATGCTTTTAGTTATGGAGAAATACCAACTCCCATTGCTGGGCTTCAGAAAATGGAACTGGATTCTTTTTGTCCTTCTCATAAAAGATTTTAGAACATGAAACACTATTTTTGTGGTTATTTTCGTGCTAGCTATCGACTTCTGCCTTGGGGGGGGGCGGGAAGAGATGGGGGAAAAATGATATTGGAGATATTGGAAGCAGAAATTACTTATCATAGTAAAAGAACAGAGTAGAGAATCCTCTTAACAAGCAGTGTGAAATTAATTGCTGTTTGAAAAAGCCATCCTGGCAAGGTTAACGTAAGGGAGATTAATTACATAGAAAACTGTATTAAAATGGAGCTAACTCTAGCAACCATTTGTCAAAAGTACCAGAAGCAAATCAAAACTCAGAAAATGAGTTAAAGTTTTTCTCAGCTCCCGCTAGGCAAAAAAGCAAGAAAAATCCCCCCTTCCCCCTTTTTTAACACTTAGAAAGCCCCTGATGATCTCATGCATGTTGCCCCATGTAACAAATGTGGAGTGGAAAAAAAAGGCCACCAAGTTCTGAAGGCATCAGTCTCCTCATCCATAGGCATCTATGGGCTAGAAATGGGAGAAGCGGTTTGCTAAAACTAAAATGTATTATAAAGATAACAGGAGAAAGCAGAGACAATTTTTTTTCTCGGGGTTAAAAGTTATAAAGCTTTAAAAAGTCCTGTATGCAAATAACATGTTCACACACTTCCAAAGCTGAGATGACATCCCCATAAGGTAGGTCTGCTGAAGCTTTTCAGTTGAAGGAAGTTGACCTGTTATGAAGAATACTCTGATACAGGAAGAATCGGAGGTCTGAGAATCCCAAAATGACACGAGTTTTCAAAGAAACTGAAGTTCCTGTCGCTCTGCCCTGGCAACGCAAATGAAAAGAGGTTTTATAAGTCTGCTTAGCAGATGCCTGCTGGTGAAAGCATTTTGGAGGACTCTGTAGGAGTGAAGGAGAGGGAGGAGGTAGAAATCTCTCTTAAATGCCTGAGCAATGCAAAAGGAGATAAACTAAAAAGTTTGGGGTCGTGATATTTTTTATGGATTCTGCTAACGTTAGGTATCCCTGATTGATTGATTTTATTCCCATTGACTGCTTAATTCAATCTAAGTCTTCAGTTTAGATATGACAACTATTTTTTTAGGTTAAGATAAGAAGGGTAGAAGATAGCCTCTGTGAGTCATTTTTGGCTGAAAACATACAGCCACTGTTTGAATGTACACATCATGCAAAAGCACCTATCACCCCTGACTATGTAAAAGCCCCTAAAGTGCTTCCTTTCCACTACTAGCAAAGCCCCTAAAGTGCTTCCTTTCCACTACTAGCACTTGCTGCTCAGTGACAAACGGGGAAAGCATCTGAGGTGTGCACAGGAAGCTAAATGACTATTGACTTTTTTTTCCTATAAGACACGCCAAAATTTTTATGTAGCAAATGAATTGCTTTTAAGAGGGTGCAAATCCAGGAGGAGAAAAAAAAGTTTGAAAAAATTAAGGTGTTGCTTTGAAAAAATCTCCACAGTTCTCTGATTATTCCTTGTACAGGAAGGCAGTGTAAGACGTCCCTGCAAGCAGAAGCGATGTAGATGTTTGGTGCTGTTGAAATGTAAAATTCTGAGAAGTGATCCCCACTTCTTGTAAGTGTACCAGGAAGTTCATCTCCGTGAGCGACAGGGGAGGGCTTCCATCAGAAGGTGCTATATTTCTGTCCCCCCTCACTGCATCAGCATAGCTTGTTCGTCTAAAAACATAAGCAAGAGGCGGAGGGGCTTGTTTGCGTGAGGGAAGGCTGTGTCTGTGCGCGCGCTGTGATTGTAGGTGTTCAATAAACACAAAAAAAAAATCAGCTAAGTTTGACTGATATTAGTCATTTAGAAAGATGTTTCCTTCTTTCATTATATCCCATTTTCTGCACGAGTCGACATTTTCTTTCTTTGTGTGTGCTCTGTGCTTCAGCAGTGCCGTCCAGTTTCTATGTTGTGCCCAGGTACTGTTTGTGGGCGCGTTAGGGTTGTGGTAACCTTCACTCTCCCTCTTCTCTTCACTGTTGCCCAGGATCTTCCCCCCTTGTCCCTCCCCCCAAAATGGCTTGACTTCTCTGGTCTAGAAAGGGGAGATCTGGGTGCCGACAGTAGGATGCAGGGTGTCCCTGTGGGTGCAGAGCTTCGCCAGCTGTGGCTGAGAGGGCAGGCGAGGAGGAGGGAGCGGGCCCCTCGTGGCAGGGCGAGCGCGGCCGAGCCGGGGCAGGTTCGTCAGAGCATCGTCGCTGTGGCGTTCGAGTGCAGCAGGGAGCGGTCGGCAGCGCCGGTGCCGCGCTCCTCGCTCGCCCCACTGAGTCACAGTTCCTCCGTCAGCGTGGGGAGATGAAGTAGTCATTTCCCCACCAATTTCCTCACGCCACAAGCGGCGTTTGCGTTGGCCCGCCACGCACCGCAGCCACGCCGCCTGCCTTCAGGGCTGGAAGCCTTCTGGCGCCATCGGCTTTCCTGGGGCGGCCAAAGATCCATCGTGCTGTCTCAGGGCCTCCCCGCCCTGGCGACTGCCTCGCTTCCGGACCCTTCTGCAGGCCGAGGCCTCGTGGCAGGCAGGCCGGTCCGGCTGTCACAATCCTCCAGCTCCGAGAGCCGGGGCAACGCGTGTCCCCTCGGTGTGGTCCCGTGGCATCAAAAGAAGTGGCTACTTGTAGAAGTCAGCAGACAGTGCTCATATTGGTCACTTCAATTAATTAGCCACAGATAACACTTCCTTCACTTGAGAGCCCAGTTTGAAATCCAAACCCATTTTTCAGCAAGTTAATATTTAAGATAATTAAAGTTTTCTGCATCTAACTAAAGCTACGGTCAGCGTCCAAGCAGTTTCATGCAAAATCATGAAGATTGAATTAACCAGCCATTAAATGTCACACTCTGGCAGGAAAAAAAGAAGTGTAACAATAAAAATAACCAGTCCTCAAATTATCAGAGAATTCCTTAAATATGTATGTCCCTTGTTGTTAGCATTAGCAGATACAGTCAAATTTGTATTAAGCTGCAATTCAAAAGTGTTCAAAGATAACCAGCCATACAGAATTAACCTCTTTCAAATACACAAGACAAAATTAAAAATAAATTATTCTAGTCAAGGTGTTTTGTATGCTGATTTAAAATGTCAGTGAATCTGTGATCAGCAAGACTTTTAGTCCACGTGGTGTGCCATTGGTACGAGGATTTGACAGTTTTGTTGTATTGCACCTCATTCCCCACTAATCTCCTTTCTGAAAAAGATACCCTGCCGTCCCTCTGCTTCACAACTTGGCCTGTTCTTTCATTTTGCTAAGGACAATAGCATTGCTCCATTTCTTCCCAGGCATTGTTTTTCCCCCTTCCTCAGTATCCCTCACAGTGTATATCTCCGTGTCTTTTGTAAAATACGAAACTATTTTTTTAATTAAAGAGGAGCGAGAACAGTGAATGTAGATCTCAGCTTAGATGTTGACTTCAAACTCTTCAAGACAAGGACTGTCTTAATTTTTTCTGTTACAGCTCCACACAGATAGTAACATACAAGTAAAATAAATGGTGAAAATCTTCAAATCACTCCAAACTGTCAGCACAAACTGGATTAAGTAAAGGCAGGCTGTCCTCAGGCTGTCCTGCATAATAACATTTCTAGGAGGGAATCTGGTTCTCTAGCCAACAAGCATTACATAGCTCCATTATATAGACATCTCATACTTGGTGCATGCAAATTATATACAGAAGTCCACGCAAACCATTGCCAAGAGGAAGGCAAACTATAGCAGATCCATCCTTCTCATTTTCCCACCTTACTCCCAAAATAGAAAAAAAGAATGGCTTGTCCTCTAGTCTACAGTGCTTTCTTATCATCATGAAAAGAGGCAGGACAGCGATGGCTAGTAAAGTTACTACTGACTAGTAACAAAAAAAACAAGCACTATGCAATTTCACTTGACAGTGCATTCAAAGAATTGGATCAGGGTATAAATTAATTTTAAAGGAGAGTGGTACTCCTTTCAGGAATATATAGGCATCATCTGCTAAGGAGAAAAATAATTTAATTGGAAAACAAAGTGATAACAAGATCATTTTAGAAATCTGGTATTTTTGGCTGAGATTAAAACATTCCTGTTTTTTATTGTTCAGAGATGCATTAACACTGTTCAGTTTGCAAGCAACAGTAGGGTGGCAAGAAATTAAGAAAGATATTATTTGAATTGAGGAAGTTCTCTATGAAAGATTATTGTTACTGGCTAAGAAAGGGCAGATTTAGGCACAGTGATCTGAGGCAGAGAAAGCTCTTCAGCAAAATAATGGGAGTTCCTTTGCTTTGCACTATAATTAGGGATATGAGGCCATCTGTTACAACTCGGATGTATGGGCCTGTTCTCAAGCGTTGATGTTCAAACGATCAGTACTTGTAGTGGTAGGATTGACAGCAGTAAATCTAATATGTGTCCTCATTGTCCATTAGCTCTTCTGAAGTAATGAACAACTTTAATAAGGGGGCGGATATCAATGTTTAGCAATAGAGTAACAGTACTGATGTAACTCTGTGCTAGTAGAAAAACACACCTACAGTCCTTGACAGTTTGGGTTTTTTTGTAACTTGCTGTTCTTCTCTCCTAGGTGGTTGTCTTAGTTATTGAAACACAGTGCAAAAATGATACTGAAGCTCTAATACACATAGCATACAATAAATCAATTACAAGGAGGATCATTGCTAAGAGGAACGCTAAGTGTGAGCTGAATGAATACAGTTTACATGATGAGTGTTGCAAGAAATGTGAACGTGGTGAGTATCATTATAAGACTGTGTTGAAAAGTCATTAAGAGTGGAAACCACAACATGCACAATTGCTTTCTGCTGGGATAGTTAAGCGGCATCCTGTGGTTTCCTGGATGCAATACTTCATTCTATCTGTATCTTTCTCTATTACAGGACATCAGACACCTCAAAAGTATTTCTTGAGCTCAGTGCACCAATAACGTTTCACTACAGATAGTAGTTCTTGCATAACATGCTTGTCACAAAACAGCTAAGAATTACATAGACATCTTTGAAAGAGGTTAAAAAAGTGCAAGCACAGGCTTTTGCCTATGAGAATCCATATATTCATGGGTTTTCCAATTTTGCATGTACAGTTTTGTTTGATGTGTTCTCCTTCAGTCCTAAATTGAAGGAAGAGGGAGGGTAATCAGATCTTATGTATACTACATTCCTGAAGAGCATATATGTATGCATAAAGAATATAGATTCTGTCCATATTTGTAAATGAAAAAGTATTGGGGATTAAAAAGAAAGTCTGACATAGGTCTTAGAGCTGATAGCTTCTGTCCAAAGGTATTGCAAATCTTAATTCTTGTTTTTCTGTCTCTACAGGTTTTGTTAAAAAAACCATCTGCCCAAAAGATATTAACAAAGACTGTAGTCCATGTAAAAATGGAAAAGAGTACATAGATCATGACAACGATTTGGACGAGTGTTCGAGGTGCTCTTCATGTGACAGGATATTAGGTACATCTATAGAAATTCCAACTCTAGCAATGGCTCTTTTTTGATACAGGATTTGACTGAAAAGTCTCCGCAATGCCTGAATAGTGGGTAGCATGCAGATTAAAATGTTTTAGTGGTAGTACATGAAGGAATTTATGACAAAGAAGTCATAAGTTTATCCCCCAGTTCCCCTTCATCAGGCACAAAGTAGGAAGAAGAACAAGCTATGTTGGTCCATTATTTCTCCTTATATCTGCCTTTGCTCAGCCAAAGCAGTCCTTGCAAAACAGACCCTGTACAAACTGGTTAAGAGTCAAGGAAGAAAACCGCTCTCTCTTCTTCACCCTCTATTTAAAAGAAGAGGGGTGTTGTAAGAAGCAGGGATGAGAGAATTCCCAATGGTTTCTTTCGTAGTCTTTCATGTAAATAGTAATATTATTTAAAATCACTGGAGCTGATAGAATGATATCTCTTATACATTCAAGGTGCTGTGTGGGTTATAGGATCAAATTATGAGACTGAGGCATGCCCTACTGGGTCAGACCAGTGGTCCACCTACCCCAGTATTCTGCATTCAGAAGTGGAGGCAAGAGATGCTATTTAGAGAAAACACAAACAAACCTTTCTACTTTCTGTGGTCTGTTCCCTGCAAAGTCTACCAGCATCCACAGTTGCGGGAAAGGACGTTAGAAGGTCCATCCCTACCTAGTCATTGTAGTATCCATTTATGAGCCCTTTGTGCATGAACCTGCTGAGGGACAGCAGGTTCCACAAATTCACTACCTGTTGCATAAATACCCATCATAGATTTTTTTTTTTCTTTAAACTGATCTCCTACCAGTTCTACCAGGTGTCCTATAGTTCTAGTATACCTGGATGTAGGGAATCATAGTTCTGCATTCCTCGTATCCAAAATTGAGTTTGGTGAGCGGAGAGACAGCTCTTAACTCCAATATGGTTGTACTCAGATCATCTGCTGGAATATCAATCTTTAGTGCTTTCCCCTTCTTGTAACACCTCCATATGCATAGAAAATTTTCCTCTCGTTAGCTACTATAATAAGCATTTTTGGATGGGTAGTGGAGTACAGCAAAACAATTCATCATTTTGTACAGTGCCACAAAGGAAACTATTAGCTGAACTGAAGGGGAAAGAAAGGTTACTAGGATGACTAGTCCATTATCCCATGGACAATAATGTAGTTGAAGAGAAGTCAGTAGAAAACATTAGGGAGGAGGAAAATTACCACTGAAGTTCCATGAGAACCATTATTAGGATCATTCATGTTTGATATTTTCATGAATGGCTTCAACACTGGTTTCACAGTAGAGCTTCATCAAATTTTGAAAGATAACATGTTTTCCCATTACAGCAGGGCACTGAATGTGATAACTCAAAAATTCCCTTTTATACCTATATGCCTATGAAAGTAGCTTTCATAGTAGCGTCATGGTTTAACCCCAGCCAGCAACTAAGCACCACAGAGCTGCTTGCTCACTCTCCCCTCTGGTGGGATGGGGGAGAGAATC
Source organism: Platalea leucorodia (assembly GCF_965183815.1). Classification (NCBI taxonomy): domain Eukaryota; kingdom Metazoa; phylum Chordata; class Aves; order Pelecaniformes; family Threskiornithidae; genus Platalea; species Platalea leucorodia. The sequence goes on along the minus strand of NC_138826.1, from coordinate 20,295,743 downwards.
AGAAGACTGAAAGTGAGAAAACTCATAGGTTGAGATAAGAACAGTTTAATAATTGAAAGAAAATAAAGTAAAATAGTAGTAGTGATAATAATAATAATATACAAAGCAAGTGATGCACAATGCAATTGCTCATCACCCACTGACTGACGCCTAGCCAGTCCCTGAGCAGTGGTCCCCCCATCTCAGCCGACTCCCCCAGTTTATATACTGAGCACGACATCATATGGTATGGCACAGTCCTTTGGCCAGTCTGGGTCAGCTGCCCTGGCTGTGCCCCCTCCCAGCTTCTTGTGCACCTCGCAGAGTATGGGAAGCTGAAAAGCCCTTGACTAGTGTAAGCACTACTTAGCAACAACTAAAACATCAGTAGGTTATCAACATTATTCTCATCCTAAATCCAAAACACAGCACTCTACCAGCTACTAGGAAGAAAATTAACTCTATCCCAGCTGAAACCAGGACAAGTAGGTAAATACTTAATGTAATTTGTAGTGCAGAAATAATTTTTCATAGATGGAGATAGCTTCATCATATACACTGAGGATAGGAGAAAATTCACTTGTTTTGATACTTAAGCAGGGAATATGTTACCCAAAAGAGAAAGTGGAATTCCTTACCATTGGAGGCCCTCAAGAAGAGATAAACTTCTTGTCTGTCAGGGAGAGTAAAGAACTTGTCTCTGACATCAAGCAGGGAGATGGGTTACGTGATCTTCCGAGTTTGCTTATGGCTTTACACTTCTGAATGGGAAAAAGAAGCTGACCACATTTGGCCTTGCCATATGAGTCCTCTTCTAGCAAGTACTTTATCGTGTGATCATGTTTTTGAGCTCTTGGCCAGCAGAGGTCTCTTTGCCATCTCCATATTTCCAGTACTCCCGCAGCAGGGCTCCTTATAAAAAAGCTATGTTGTTCTTACAACTCAGCCTCACCAGTGCCAGCAGTGGTAGAGCTAAAAGCACACAAGTCTGCAGACAAGAGCTGGTGCACAGAGGCCTGGCTCTTTCAAACTAATAAACTTTAAGAAATTTATTTTAGGTTTGGAGGTTGCAAAGAACTGTACCCCAACACAGAACACGAAATGTACCTGTGCAAAGAACCATTTTTGCAATTCTTCTGTACCATGTGGGCACTGTGATCAATGTAGCACGTAAGTTTATGCCTTCATTGTTAAATGTGAAATTGTTAATATCATATGTTATCACACTTTTTTCCAGTCAGTTTCAAGACAGAGGCTAAAGTAATGTATAACCTGAGGGAAAACATACTGGTTTTCATTTGCACTTAGCTTATTGAGCCGACTTAGTTCAGTCAACTTAACTTGCATCCATGCAGGCTTTCCAAAGGCACACAGAAAAACTTGTATACATCCACTAAGTCTGTATATACTTTTCAAAAAATGTCATTAAATATCTGAGCTTTTCTGTTGTCTTTGTGTGATCTACTGTTACATCTAGAAAGTCATTTCCACACCTTTTTTCACTCCCATACCTTTCCATACCATTTTCATACCTATTAAATTCCAAACTCCAACATCTTGATATATGAAATATTTAGCTGATAAAAAGTGTTAGAAGATTTTTATTTGCTCTGTTGACAGAGTTTATAAAGAGAAAAAACCAAATCCCGTAATAATTTTTGTTCATGTTTTCTGCAGATGTGAAGGTGGCGTAATTGAAAAACAGTGTACTTCAACTTCAGACACTGTGTGCAGAATGAAAGGTACCATTTTAAAACCTAGCATAGTCTAGCATCTGCTGTATTTTGAGAGGCTATTGCAATTGTACTGTTCTACACAACAGCCCATAGTGATTCCTGACAGCTAAGGGCATCATATCTACTGGGCCCTGTACTGACCTGCAGAGCATGATTGCTCAGAGGTAGCTTCTGCCATTAGGAGACAACAGAAAGGCTTTTATAATCTGACGCAATCTTGTTTAAAATTTAGAGCGTGTTGCTGTATTGCATTTCTCGACTTAACTTTCCTGTAATGTTTCCAATGTTCCAACAGAAACAGGAGTGCGATGGTGGCCCATTGCTTTGATAGCTGTGTTATCACTACTAGCAGCTGGAGTAATATTCTGGTGTAAGTGATTCCCTATTCCTTATTCCTGTCATACTCTGAATAAGATATTCAGCTGCTTACTCGATATAATTTTATATTCTTGGAATTCAGAGGAGAGATATACTCTGATCTGGATTTTAAAAATGCTTTTTTGTTTCAGACTGGAGAAAACGGAAGGGTCTTACTAGGAAGGAGAAAACAGAGGCCTCCACAACAGAGGCTTCTTATGTAAGTATTGTTGCTTAGATCACAAAAAACTCAGCTTCATGCAAGGAACTTTGTTCCATTTAAATTACACTGGGAGTCCCCAAGCATGTGCATGCCTCTCTTCCATGACATTAATGAAGTAAATTTCACCATGAGGACTCTTTTGGGAGAAGTAAGAGAAACCCTGTATTATTTCTTCAGAATTTGTTGACATGCTTCCTAAGTTACATGACCAAGATCGAAACTTCATAAATCATCAGGCCTCCGCTGACCCAGGGTGCCTGCCCCCGTGCATACTTTTAGGCAATAGCAATTGTAAGGTGATTCCCCAAGCTTACCCAAGTCAAAAGAGGTCTGTCTCTCTGTCTGATCTGATTCCCTTGCTTGTAAAACAGGAGAATCATAGGGAAAACTAAAAGAAAGCTACAGAAGTCGTGTTATGAAATGTGTTTATCCTCTTATACAAGGTTGGTGCTTTACAAACCTCATTTCTTTCTTGCTTCTCTTTTCAGGAGAATGTACATCTCCTATACACAGGTAAGAGACAAGTAATTTCTCAAAATTCAGTTGAAGAAAAAAATACAGACATGTAAATCCTACACTAAAAAAAGGGTATTTTTGTGTAGACTTTGCCACCGCCTAGAGCTGTCATTCTAGCACAACAGTGAACACTTATTAAAGAAATGCCAGTTCATATTGTGCTTATTAAGGCATTTAGTGGTATCGTGAAAGCTTTGCCTCAGGAGGAGTTTCTGTTGTATAGGAAGCAACAAAAGACCTGTCCTGTTCAGGACCTTTCCCAACACTATTTTGAGCAAAACACATACATGAGGGATGACCAGACTAATGATAGAGGACAGAATAGGTAACAGAGGGAACTGAGATTCTATTTCAAGTGGTAGAAAGCAATATGGATTCAACCCTAAATATTTGAATTACCTAGCATTTGGTAGGAACATGTAAAAGCAGACCCACTATATATATTGTAGAAAATCACATATAAGACATACTGAGTCATGAATACCTGAAACTTAAATCTATTTTGCATAGAAGTATCAACTCTGAGCGCAGGTGATGAAAAACAGTAAGATATAAGTGCCAAGAGCATTAATTTCCTTTTATGCTTCTAGATGTTGACCTGAGCAGCCATGTTGCTGGTATTGTGGAGGAGATGACACTCCAAGAAGTCAAGACATTTGTTCGTAATCACAAAGTACCAGAACCTGTCATAGATCAAACTGTTCGGGATTATGTTAGTGATACATCTGAACAGAAGATTAAGCTGTTTCAAGTCTGGTATCAAAGACATGGGATAAAAGGAGCCTATGGAACCCTAATAAGGAGCCTGAGAGAGTTTAAAATGTGTGCTGCAGCTGATAAAATTGAGGAAAAATTGAAGGCAGCTGTTTCCAGCTGTCAGGAAGGGGGACAGTCTTATAATGACGACACTGAGCAAAGCAAAACCTGCACTCAGGAAGGTAGAAACTCCTATGACGATAGTGCTGAGCTAAGTAAAACCTATTCTGGTAGTTTGGAAGAGACATAGCATGGAGTCATTTGAAAATGATTTCTGACTGAATTAGTATTTTTCTAATAATATAAATAACAAAGCTTTTAAATGCCATTTTCATTGGCAGTTCTGATTGATTCAAGGAAGTTATAATATGAACAAGAAATAATTATGATTTCTGTAGCAATAGCTTTCCTTTAAAAAAAGTTTTAGCTTTTTTTTGGTTGTTAAGAACTGGGAGGAGTTGTTTTATGGCTTATTTACTAAAAGGTAAAATATAAGAGCCCAGCTATAGGATTCACTACAAGAAGAAAGTAGAAGTAGTCATTATTTGAAGAAAAGGTTTAATCTAAATGTATGGTCCTGCATTACTTAATCGATTAATGTTTTGCTTACATTAAAATTGTGGGATATTGCATTTTTCAAAGTGAAAACTGGTGTTAAGAGTCTATGAAGTATACCAGGAAGAATACTTGAATAAAAAAAAATTATATAAGATACACCTGATTAATTTTTAATACAGGTGTTGCTGTGTAAATAAATTCTACTCTGTTGTAAATAGGATTTCTCCTTTGTATAAGAGCACCTGTGTGTGTGACTATACTGAGTTTTGTAGATGTGTGTATGTATTTATGTGTATATATGTGCAAGTTTTCTATGCAAAAGCTTCCAGTGCTAAGTAATAATAATTATTTCCCTTGTTCTCTGCAATAATTCCAAGCATTTTCTAATGCTAAAACCCTTCAAAGAAGCAGGAGCTGAAGCAGCACAGCAGAACCATGATTTTTGGAAGGCAACCTGCAGAAGCTATGAAGTCTCCATAAGCAAGTGCGTAACGCTAGCTTTTCTAATGCAGGAACTGATACAATGAAAACATCGTCATTAAAAAAAAAATCCACATAGTGCATCACTTCTGTCTTTCCTTCTTATCGTGCAACCTATAGATGTCATTTTTAAGTTTTCTTTTACTCAGGTTAGTAAATCACAAAAAGGGAGATCACTCTCCTGAAAAAAAAAACACCTTACCTTTCTTCCATCACAGAGCACAGAGGGCTCAGCTCCTAACTTCAAAGAACCAATAGTGCTGGCTGCTTTGCAGCGAGGCCTTTCCTGCTCACACACCCATTTATGCAAAGTCTCACAAAATCTTTCAACAGGAGGCCTTGGTGGAAAGGTTTGATTTTTTTCCAGGTCACACAGTAAGCAGGATGGCTTTCTTCTTTGGCTCTGCCGTCAGTTCCCTAGAGAGCATCTTCGGGCAGTGTCAAGGCTCCACCAAAACATGAGGAGACCTGCCTGGGTTTGCTCCCACCTGCCAGCCAGGGCGTGCTGGTCTGCAGGGTAAGGTCCAGTTGCTGCCACCTGGCCCCGAGGGTGTGGAAAGGGCAGGGCAGGACAGGGCAGGTCTGGCAGCAGGGTGGCAGCTGCTGGCAATCCACTCCCCAGGCAACACCAGGCACCCACAGCTGCGTGGGGTTGCTCCAGAAGGTCACGTTGCTAGAGGTGAGGTGCCTGCAGGGCAGTGTGTGGCCCTTGAAAACAGGTAGAAATCTGTGTATGGCATCAAGCATGAGCCTGAAAGGAAAGGCAGGACTTAGATTAGCTTCAAAAACTTTAAGCCTTTCATAGACTTCACCCATCAAAGGTCTGAAGGACACAGAGCATGTTTTGTTGCCAAGCCCCGACCTGGTTTAGGCTGCACAGCTCTTCCCCAGGTATCAAGCACCACATAGATGCTAAGTGCTCAGAAAAACTTTCCACCCCACTTTGGAGCCTCTTGCCTCTAACCTTTCTGCATTTTCTAAGTGTCTAATCAATCAGCTTGCCATTACTATACTGCCAAAATCCCCACACTGTGCTGCTTTTCAAAGGAAAACCTTCAGGCTGCTGTAGCTGGATGGTGTAATGCCCATGCACCAGACTTGTGCACCTGTGGACTGATTAAGGCATTGTATAAATGACTTGTGTCTGTGCTATCTGTGTACAGATCTGATATGCTGTGACAGTGTGTTCCTCATTGCCATGTTTTGGTCGGGCTCCACATATACAGGAGAATAAAACGTCTCCCTTTCCGAAAAGCAGCACAGCAGCGGTGTAGGCTGTGCCATCCCTCCTAGGTTGCAGTTATGTAGAAGCACAGCCAAAACAGGAAGGAAGGAAAGGTCCATGCTCTCACAAGCCCTGGTAGACAGGCTGCTCCCTGTACCATGTCCCACCCAGGAAGGCATAAATGTAGCTTAAAGGTATGTTGGCAGGTGCTTGACTTGAACTCTGGCTTTTCTTGGCTTCTGGCTTTATCTCTCAGAGAGAGTGAGGCATCTGGCCACCAGAAACTAAGGTTGTCCACCTCTCAGGGCTTCAGTGGGTCAGTCAGTATAACTGATCTGCACTGGGCACATCTTAAAATGGAGGTACCAAACATCATAAATTTGGGGCAGTGAAATAGAATGAGAAATTTTTCTTTCATCACACTGGAATTCCCCAACCTCAGTATAATGAAGATGGTTTAAAAAAAAAAAAAAGTCCCTGAGCAATGAGTCATATTCTCCTTAGGAGACGTCTGCAAGGCTGAACCCAGACTGCCATTAACTCTAGTGGTTAGCATACATCATAATTTTTTTTCTTAACTGAACTGGAACACTGTGCAACATATAAGAGGACTGATTATATTGTGCCTTTGATTTTGCAAAGGAGTGCATATGTCTACACTCCAGTCAGCAGTGCAGCATAGAGATATCTGATCAAGTTTAACGTACCTGGACCAGGGACCGAAAGTGATTTAGTTCTGCCGACCCACAATAACACACCCAGCTTCCCACTGCCTCCTGCTTCTGGCCTCATTTTCTAACTAGGGCTGCACAGGAAAATCATACCGAGCAGGTTACATTAGCACTATTTCACCTGTCACTCTCACCTTTCATTCTCAGAAGGAAAGGCCATGCAGAGTCTCATGCTGATAAGCAAGACGACTGCCACTGCCGTAGCTGCTCGCTGAAATACAGTTCTGGTATCTTTACTCTATGGTCTGCATTTTCCACGCTTGCCATGACCAGCCTCTTTATCCCAAACTACAAGGCTGTGTCATGAGCAGTGTAAAATAACTCTTTTCTCAGCTTTAGGCAGGGGGGGAAAAAAAAAAAAAGAAAAATGAAAGCAAGAGAAATGACTGAAAAACAGAAAACCGAAACTCTCCTGTTCTGTGGAAACTCAGCATCAGAAAAGCAAGAGGAAACTGAAACAGAAACTTGCCCAGGGAGGGATGACTTGGCACATTTTGAAAAGCAGATTACAAAGGGGAAGGTCCCTCTTCAGGAAGTCAAAACTTTGCAAAACACTTGCATTTGTTATTTAAATAGTAAAACCAGAACAATTGTTATTTAAAAATAACAACAATAGAAGAACAGGAACATAGAAATAAAAGGCCAGAAGAATGATCTGACTTCAGTCCCCTGCAAATCAAAAATGACCACACGAGTGAGGGGTCTGTTCAGAAATTCCACAGCCTGTTTTGCTGCACACACACCCCCATCTGCTCACCCGTGCCGCAAACTATAGAATAGTTCCTGCTGCCCTGCAAGCAAACCAGACACCTGCGAGAAGACAGTAACAAGATCACTATTACAGTGTGGCACCAGAAGAAAGCAGGAGAGGTTCAAGACAGCTCCAGTATACAGGATTGATGCAATATGAAATAAATTCTTTTTAAAGTTATCCTGCAGGCTGCCAGTTCTTGAAAGACATGGCTGAGAAATGAAGTGCTGAGTACAAACAGCCTGAAATGTTTCTGTACAGATAGCATGACAAGCATATTAAAATGTGAGAGAGACGTAGGCTTGTATGGAGGCTCCTGTGTGGAGGAGAGGAAAGGAAAACAATACAAATTTGTGAGAATAAAACTATTGGGAAAAGCGTTGGAGTTAGACAGTTTTCTTGTTTTGAGGGAAGACACAACCTCAAAATTCACATTCCTCTTTTACTGTTTGTCAATACTTTGATTTTGGACTTGAAAGGGAAGCTCGTGTTCCTGCTATCCCACTGCTAGCAAGAGGAAAAATGCCCACCACGTGCATCTAGCCTCTAGTACGGAGCTGCAGTTGAGAACTACAAGGGATGTGGGAACAATCACAAAACTCAATGTACAGTCAGTGTTTTCTGGATAGCTTTTCAGTGGTTTTAGTTCAAGTTCCTTTCCAAACTGAAAGCAAGACTTTTAAGGCAGACAGGGTGCTAGAGGGCCCTTTCCCACATGGCCCCTTCCCATAGAGACACAAAGGTCTCTCCCCCAGTAAACCAGCAACTGTGACCAAGTGCTACCTTCATAGCAGACAACCTAGCGGGGAATCAGCAAAAAAATTCTGTGATGGCAGGGGTGCTGAAAAGAGGGTCCTGAACAAACGCAGGGGAGGAGTTAGTGATGGAAAGCAATGGCAGGAGAGAGCCAAAGGTGCAGTCCTTGGAGGGACAGCACTCAGCCTCCCGCGCCCCGGGGGCATGCATGGAGGTCACTGACCCTGCCTCCCATACATCTTCCCGCAGTGGCGTCCACACAACTGGCTGTCCACAGGAGAGGATAAATATACCTCTGTGTGTGTTGTTGGGATATGAACAAGCAATGATGAGCAGAAGTACCCAGTTTCATTTCCTGCATATTTACCCTACAGTCACTAATGGGATCGATATATTTTCCAGATTATCAATATCTGAAGATTTACATTCTCTTTCTTGGTCTTTTCCTGGTCCTTCCTTCATACTATATGAAGATCCCTCTCCAGACCTATCTCTGGGATAGCTGAAGCTGCAGGGAACATTTTACGACACTCCTCAAACTGCTCTGATGCATTGTCAGAGGTTCAAGGTCTAAGACATGACGACAGCACTTATTCCTGTGCTTTGGGGGACAGCGTGCAACTAAGCTTATACCAGACAGTGCCCCCTCATTTGTCCAAGAATGGATAGTGGTCACTAAATAATTCAGTATTTTTGAACCTCTCAATCAAATCTCTTCAGATTTAAATTCCTTTAAACTTGTTTAAACAACCCCCCTGGGTGGTGGCGGTTTATGGGGAAGCAGGGAGGTAACAGCCAGAGCCTGCCTCGCTGTCGGCAGAAAGCAGGCTCCCAGCGCTGCTGACCGCCCCCCCGCCCCGGTCAGCAGGTGGCAGCCTGCGTCCGCGCAGCCCCACGCGTGTCCCCTCCTCCCGCCCCGGGCTGCCTCGGCAGGGACCGGCGCCTGCAAGGGCTCCCTCCCCGCAGCCGCCCGCCCCGCTCCTCCCCGGGCTCTCCGGCTGGCTGGCCGGCTCCCCGCGGCATGAATTATTCTCACGGGGAAAGGACATTTGGTAAATGAGGTCGCACACGAAGCAAGCAGCAGACTGGCTATGACAAGGGCACGAAGCCTTGCCCTGGTAGACCTGAGCCTGCCATCAGGCTGAGCCAGTTCCAACTCCAATTTTACATGCGACCCCTCAAGTTATGTTCCACGAGACTTAAAATGACACCTACAATGTCATAAAATGTTGTGTGTCAGCTTTGTAACACTCCTCAGACTTGAGGATGAGCACAGCCTGACTCCCTTCAACTCGCTCTAGGATTAAGCGGCTCAAGAAAGTCCCACGCTGCAATGCCAAACTCTGCTGCAGCACAGCCGATGACTTGGCATCGCTAGTTTTAAGTTTAATACCACATGGAGAAAAACTGTGTCATAACAAAACATTCAGGCTGCAAACAGAACGCGGAAATCTGGAATTGGCACTGTTACTGAAGTACGTGCAACGTTACCTGTGCCAACATGAATGTGCATTGCAGTGAAGTCTTAATAAATGTTCACATATAAAATAAAATGGTTGAGAGTTAGACATTCACTTCATCGTTACTTATGCAACTATCAAGATACCAATCACAGGTAGGCGTTAGCAGTGGCTGAGAAAAAGTCTAGGAAAGACAGGGTGGCTGCCCTGAAACTTGGCTCTCTGAAGGGTAGTCTGCGTCACCATAACCAAGCGAAAAAGCAACTGGTGAAGATGGGGGAGGAGAAGGGGTAGGTGCTGACAGCTTAGAGGCTTTCTGGAGGAACTGGCTTACGAATAATACCCTTAATTGCTACAACATGCTATTGTAAATGGTCTTGTCTTCTTTCTCTTTGAGGCTTGTAAGTTAGCCTAGCATTTTAAATAACTAAACATTAAATGCAGTTTTGACTTCTGTTCTAGCTATAGAAATGCTGGGAATAGCGACCTCAGGAAGCTTGCTGCCAATATTTTTTTTTACTGTTACAAAATCTATGGCTGTTGCTTCCATCAGAAAAACTGGAACGACTATGAGTGCTTGAAAATATATAATCCTGTTTCATGAGACATCAGAGCTTGCAAAGTACTCCATGTATTTTTGTTAGCTCTATTTATGTATCTTTAGCAAACAGCAAAATCAGCAACTAGCTGTGCAAGCTACACAGCTCTTTTACTGAGATGTCTTTCCTGAGAAAGCATCTGATTGTAGGAGCTTTCTTCAGACCTTCCTACAGCACTCAAAAGCCTTCCCCTGACATCAGGCATGCTCGTGTAAGGAACTTCCAAAGAACAGACCATAATGATGCTATAAGGAAAGTAACGAGCAATGTTACTCAGTGCAATTTAAATAATAATAGGTTACATGGGCAGGTACTCGTAGGCACCCTTTAGGGAGCCTGGGTTAAGTGGTTTGTTGAATAGTTACACCAACAGGTGCTTCCAAGGATTCCTGAGCTATGGCCCCACTGCAAGGTACTTGGGGCTCAACGTCTATGGGCTGCAGGACAGACTTACATTTACTTGGTGACCCAGGGAATATATACTGTAGGGGAGAGCCAAGGAGATGCATAGAAAATTTGTGGGGTTATTTGTCCTCTCATCATTGCTTGCCTTTACAACTCTAAGCCTCTATTAACTTGCTGTCAGTGCAACTTTTTAGGCTCTCTTTTTGTTTGTAAATGAAAACAGATGAGTAAATTCATGAGCTGGAATTTGGGGGCTGGACACAAGATAAAAGCTCTGTTCTGTGTAAGGGCTGGAGTCAGTCTTTCAGAGACCAGCTTCCTCCTCCCTCCTCCAAAGGCATTCCTACGTACATCACAATAAAAATGCACAGATCCTCCAGGAAATGCTGTTTTCAACATCCCCCAACTCATCCGAGTCCAAACCAACTACCAACAGAACGTGCAAAAGCAGTTCTCAGAAAGAAATACTGTTTTCCTACTTTCTTATCTCAGCTGTGGACCTATTCCAAAGAAAGATAGTCATGTATTTATTTTTTACTTAAATGGAGGAAATGGTTCTTCCAAATGTGACTGAAAATATTGTTGGTCAAATTAAATGAGTATACTATGTTTGGACAGCAACCAGGTCCAGAAAATTTCAGCAAGAAAAGAAAGCGTTAGAAGCTGTAAGTAGTTCAGAATAAGACTTCAAGTGAAATCCTGCTCTATTTGGATTCAAGTTAGCAATTGGGATCAAAGGGGCAAACTATTATCACTAGAAAGCAAGAAGAATTTTTCTTTTCTAGGCAGCATTCCACCTGAGGATCTAATCAGTCACCAGCTTATACTCACTACTTAACAAATCTGGGCAGACTTACAGACACCCTTAGTACAGCTAAGTCTACAGGGGAGTCCATGACTGAGCCAAAAAGCAAAGCAGATTTTTAAAATCTAAAAATACTAGAACAGCCTTCTTGGAGCTAAAGGAATGACTTAAAATGGGATAATGCCTATCTCTTTGGTGTCTTGCCACACTATCAAACACAGAAATGCAAGTCAGATGTTCTTCCTCCTTCTTCCACTCTAACCCAATACTAATTGGCGGAGTAGGTGTTAATGTTGACATGAGATGTGGCAGAACCCGGCTGGATTCCCCTTCCTGCTCTGCAGCAGAAAATCGCATGCAAGTCTCCCACCTCCTGGAAGCATGAGTCTGGGCTATTTGAGGACGTCTCTTTCCTGATCACTCTTGTTGAAGCTGTTCCACTATGTGTAATTAAATATTCATTGCTGTGTAAGTTTGAAATTGATTCTCTCTGTTCCAGGGGATGCCTAAACTCTTAGGTTATTCACATTAGTTATCTAGTGGACCTCATGCCACAGGAAAGGCAGCCAAGGAATTGTCCAGTTTGTGAACCCAACTAATGCACAGGGGCTCAGCAGCTCAGCACTGAGAACTCACTTGTAGACACTGGCATCTACTGAGATATTGGGTACCTAAATTCTTTTGTGGGACTAATTTGGGTTAGACTGCAGGGGGTAGCAAGAGCCAATAACATGCTGTGAAGGCAGCGTTACACTATGAAGTTTTTTACTTTGTCACACTACACTGTCCTTTGGGACTTTTTTGTTTTGTTTTGTTCTTTTTTCCTAATAAGGTATCTGGGGCTTTCTTCTTTGAGAATACGGTACTGTTTAGGATATCAAACAGGAAATTAAGTCTTCTAGCTAAGGTGAAACCCAAGAATTTTTCCTGTTGAACAATGGACTCCAGAGAGAGTTCCTATTTAAAAAGAAAGGGCTGGAAATTCCAGCCACCTTAAAATAGATGCACACAGTCCTTCTGCTTTAAAAGCTACCGGTTACTTTCTGAGACTCAGACGACTAGGAGGGACTTTGAAAGGTCGTTTACTCCAGTCCTTTGCCGTGAGGCAGGATTAACTAAAATGTTTTTGTCCTGGCCAAGAGAGAGAGACTCTCAAACTCTACATAATTCATACTGATGTTTCACAATCTCTACTCTTAAAAAGTTTGCTGAACATCAAAATGAGCCCTTGGTGTATTTTCAGTCCTCTACATCTTACCATACCCACTATGACATGGAGAAGAGGTTGTTCCCTTCCTTTTTACAACAGCCTTCCACATATTTGAACATCATTATCATGCTTCCCGCCTCATCTTTTTTGCTCCTTTAGGCTAAACAGCACCAGTTTGTTCAGCCTTTCATTGAAAGGCACATCTTCTGCACAATGACAAGCACACAAAAATGAAAAGGACATTTTTTTCTGCTTTTCTGCATGATCACATTAGCATGATTAAGCATGCTAATTCAGTTACCCTTGAATTTCCCTTTGGTTGTCTATCTTTGAAACTTGCTAATTAGTCCCCAAAGTAGGAGCGTATTTTTAGATGCCTACATTTCTGTGCACATTGCAATCCAGAATTAAATAACTAAGGACTTCTGACTCTCCCTCACGTGGCAGTATGTATGCTTAGGGGTATATAATGTCTAATCCAGGATTTTTTTTGAAAATCTTATGCTGAAAAAATTTCAATCTAGTTCTGCTAAATCTCCTGTATTCATTACCACGTCAGCAAAGGAAGCAGAATTTATGCAGTTAGTGCATTTAGTTCCACAAGTAGTTGGCAAAAATATAATGGCTGAAATGAATTTCCTTGGCCCCTAACCAGGCACCTTTTGCAAGTGTGAAGGTATTTCACACATGACCAAGTTTGCTGTCACAACCAGACCTTGGCCTATTCTGGCTCTCTTTCACATATCCTCTAAATATTGCTCTGTGAGAAGCCCCATGGAGTTGGGCTCTGTACAAAATCGTTGGGTATTACAACGCTTTGGATTTCATTTCCAGGGGAAATGTTGCTTTCACCAGGATGAAGTCTGTATTCACCTAGTTTAGATACATGACCTAAAAGAGCTCTGTGCATCTGCTTCCTTTATTCTGCTGTCATGCTAAGGGTCTGCTGAGGAATTATCTTTTTCCTGCCTCATCCTTATTTTAACAAGGCCACAAGTATTCAGTTTATTTCTTTAAATGGATACCTTTTTCTGTTATTGTGTCAGGTCCTAAATGCATTTCTTAACTTTTACGGGATCATTGTATCACTGGAAATGTTAGGAGTTATGACTTCAAAATTACAAGAACAAGATATTATTTTGTCCTTTAACAACAATTTTGTCCTTTAACCCCTGCCCCTTGCTGTGACAGCTTTGCTGCTTTACCCATTTTCTCAATATTTAGTTAGAAGATACAGCCAGACCATTACCAGAAAAATTAATGTAACTAATTGTGACTTGTCTATAACCAGTTCTTTCCCGGAATTAGTCTTTAAAATTTAATTTCAACATAACTCTTAGGCTCTTTGTGACTGCAGCTCTTTCTGAATCACTGTAAGGATTCTGAATCATTGTAATTAATTAACTCCTTCTCCACTGCTGGGTCATTGCTGGCAGTCAAAAAAGGTGCCAACTTATTCTTTTAAGACATATAACTCCTGGCGTGCCCTACCTCAGCTGCTGTCCCCACCATGTAGCCAACACACCGTGCTCCACCACATATCGTTACTCTGCTGGCAACAGCACAGCAATAGTAGTTATAGACAACAATAATAAATGCGACAGAAGAACAAATGAAATAAATGGAAGCATCTTTAGATTCAAAATTAAAGTTTTCTGTTGAAGAACAGTAACAAATTGTCAAGCTCCTAGGAAAGAACCCCTTCCCTAAACACACAAATTCAGGCACTGTTGTTCAAAGCAGGTTTCAGGATGTGTGTAGATAGGAACTCCAGTGAGAACACTGCTCAGTGCCAGACGAAACTTTTTAAAATACCCTATCACTAAAATAAAATCTCAATCTAAATTAGATAATTTGATATCAATAATACTAAACACATTAAACTAAGCAAGGTAAATACGTACTTCTATCCCTAACTCAAAGGCATCACGTTGTATATAAAAATATTCTAAATGGATTATGAGAGCACATGCAATAATCCAGGTGAACAAAATAAAGGCAGCGGCTACTGGGAAACAGGCATCATGTACCCTAAATCTCACGCATCCATGTGTCCTGCATGACATCCATTACTGGTGGGATTCCTTTCACATCAGGCGTTTGTCAACATTGTTGGTGTATTGATCACACAACTAACACCCTACAGATGTCATTATTTTGTGGTCTGTCTCTGCCCTTAAGAAGACCAGTTGTCAGATGACACTGGTGAACCAGTTTGTTCCCAGTATAACTTTGTATCCCAGACAACTTTTGGAGCTCAAAACTAGGCAGGGATCTAATCTGCCATTTGGATCTACATCCTTAGAGATGCTACGTGACTCACCAGCTTGGAGGAAAGCTCTGTGATCCAAGCTGGGCACTGGCTCCTCTGGCACCTTTCCCTACATCAGCAGTCAGCCTTGCAGCATTCTGATGAAGTGAGGATGAAAAGAAAAATATGGAAAATGTTTAACAGAACGCCTATTTGAATGTAAATAAAGCAAACAGCACATGCCACGGCAATAGAAAAATGTTTGGAAGAACACAGTGCTAGGGGGCTGCCAGTGATCACACAGCTCAAGCACTTCCAGGATCTGGCGCATCAGTCACAATGTTTATCGTAAGCCAAAACACAGCCCAATTCAGCAAAACAGTCAACCACTGAACGTGACCAACATCTAAAAAATCATTCTGAGGACTCACAGGTGTGTTGCAGTTTTAGATATGGTAGCGTTTGACAGTTCATCTCAACAGCCTCTCCACACACCCACTAACCTGCCAAAGCTCTGCATTTGTAGCGGCATTTAAACATTCATCTTAAAGTATGTGGAGCACTACTTTAAATGCACTGTAACTGCAGACATATCTATATGTCATATTTTGTCCTTTACATGCAACTGCTTTATATGGCCACAGTGGTACAGATGTCCAGAACATAAGCAACACATGTCAAAATTCACTTTCTACTTCTAGAAATCTGTTTTTCTTTTTCCATCTGCACATCTGTTACTTTTAGTTAGGCCAGATAACAAAAAGCTAGGGGCACCTCTAGAATGAAAGCAACAAAGACAACTGTGCATCACAGATGCAAACACCTCCACTGGTACCACACCAACCTAACGCCTTCTTGCCTCCCCCTGGGATTAGCAGCACTGGTGACAGCCAGGCAGACAGACAGCAGGTTTCTCTCTGGGTGTTCAAGACTGCATTATCTTAGAGCAGATATAGGATAGACTGTAGGGAGACAGGCCTAATAATTAGGAAGAACTGTAAATATATGGTAGGGTCCCAGCTAGAAATTACAGCTGATTATATATGGGATGCAAGCAAGAACCTAAGATGAAGCAGGAAAGGACCTGGCCAGAAACCAGGCTGAGAAGGAGACAGATACAGGAGCGGGGAGTCCCAGCAGATTCCCGGAACACAAACTGCTATCTCTTGCAGATTGGAAGTGCTGACTAAACAGAACCAGGTGTTTGTGCAGGCACCACACTACAATTCTACACCAGTCCAGCACCTCAAATTCACTGATGGACATCATTACCCAACTTTGCCTTAACATCAGAGCCAGACAACAGCAATTCAACCTCCTCTGGGGAAGTCTCCTGTATACCTACACTACTGCCTTCCCCAAGGTGAGTGTAAGGATTGCCTTGAGCGCCATGTTGTTTTGCTCCTTACAGCTAAGTGACAGATGTCAGGATCTCAAGGCCTTGTTCATCAGTGCACTGGGTGAGTACCCAGAGCACTACTATAACTGCAGATACCATCAGGCTTACTCTGCAATAAGGTGGACTTTTCAGCATCCTAATCATGGCAGCACTACATGCACCGGTCTCAGTAGACTTTAGTATGTCCTAGGGAGGCTGCATGTGGACTGCCAAGAGGGTGAAGAGGAGTAGTTACCCTGCCAGGAGGAGTTAGAGACAAGCGGGTCATCGGGACTGTGAAGCAGGTCTGGGATCAGAGCCTGGCAGCTTTGAGATGTGGCAGAAAATTGCAGCTATTGCTGGAGGCTCCATGTGCTGGTATCTGATCCATGGGAATATGGAGGCTGTATGAGAAGAAAAGCATAGGTAAGAAGGTAAATTATTTAAAAAAAAAAAAGTAACTGTAAATGAAAGGAAGAAAGTAAGGGATGCTACTGAAGCACAAAACAAAAAAAGTCTTATGGCTGCCTGTATGCTTGTTTGACATTTTTTCTGCCTTGGCCTGACCAATGTCAGTATAAGGTGTTTCCCATGCCATTGCTGTAGGTAATGCAGCTAAATGCAGCTAATTTTGGATATCTAGCTATAGTCAAAGAAAGTGCTTCCTTGTTTACAATAGGCACTAAATCAAGCCTAAGCTTATTAGAAGGAAGAGTCCCTTGGAAATTGATAGATTGAATTTTCCTCACATTAAGATGGCTGGCATAACTCATTCATTTCAATAGAATTACTTTTAATTTCTAACAGTGTAAATTAGAGTAGAATTGTAATAGGATGACATCTCCTTACCACAGGACTCAAACTAGACCTTCCAGACAGCTGGTAGCACCTAATGGCTGCCTGCAGCATTATGCAATGGCTACAGAAATTTTCAGTTCCATCCACGTGTGGAAAGAATAAAAATAGAGAACTGAAGAAGTCTCTGGTTTTGAGATGTGTAGGAAAAAGCCCAAACCAAGGGCTACAGTGCATTGCATCATGGTAAATCACAGGAAGAAAACTTTTTATTACCTAATATAGGAGGAGAAAGGAAAAGGAAATATACATACAAGTTTCATACTTAATGAGATGTTGACCTGAAATAATTCCAGGACCTAAATTTAAATAGAAAGGTGTATTTGGGTTTTGCTTTTATTAATGGGATACATGTAAATATGCAGTTTTCCCATTTTTTTAAGCTTTAAAAAAAATGAAACAGCATAAAGATTTTACTGTCTTTCAGAAAGCTAGATTATTTAAACAGCTGCAGCCATACCACTTCCAGTGGAAGATAAAACTTTTGCACGATAAACAATGTGGCAGTGGCTCCGCATAGGCTACAGCTGCAAAAATTTGGTTTTCCTCCTTCACTGTTAAATGGTAAAAAATAATAGCCAAACTGCATATATGGCCACATATCATTCTCCCTATCCTTCACCGACCTATTCTTAAACATCAGGCTATCTCTTTTCTTGGGTTGTATTTAAATTTCTGTCATGGCCTGTAGCATCCCCAGTGCTGAGGACAGAAATACACCAGAACATCTAGGCTTTTTTGGTCAATGTTACTTAGGGGGTCATCAATTCAGTTGTACCTTAAAGCCCACAAAGTCCTGTGCTAGCCTTGTGCCTTTTCCCTAAGGTGCAGCTGTCTAGTCCTTAGTTCCCTTGCCACAGCCCTCTTAGGGGAGCGGGATCAATGGCCCTGTACACCACTGTGTAGCACAGCAGTGCCCAGCCAGTTCCCTTAGCCCCCCTCCAGTAAGCCACGTACGCAGCTCTCGTTCGTCACATGACTGCATTAGCTGCACTTGGAACAGCACAGCCTATTTCTGCAAGAACAGTGGGTCTGCCACTGTTGCAGGAAACTGGATTTGTTGCGCACACACACACAGAGACTGGGTGTGCAATGCACACATGGTGAACATGATGCTCCTTGAAAGCACTGGAGCTCCTGTTCAGGCATTGTGCAGCCACCCAGTGAAGCGTGTGCATGGTCAGGGAGGACACCAGCAAGGAAGGGGCTGTCACTGCCAGAATAATTGGTGCAAGCTACTGCCAGCCACCTTCTTCCTCAGTAGTAACCTGAGAGCACACAGGGAATGAGCCAAAGAATTGTTCTGGCAACAGAAATAGTTTGAACCTGGCCACCTTGAACTCCTCAGCCCCTCCTATCCGATACATGCCCATCTTTTTCTATCTTGGAAACCACCATGTGCAGTTCAGGATGACGGACAAGGAGACAGTTCCCAGCTTTGTTCCCACAACCTGCTAATATGTACCTGGGGCAAACAGGAAGAAGAATGTTGGATGCTTTGCCTAGTCTTGAGGGCATCTGCGTCTCACCTGGCAGCGGTGCATCCTTGCCAAGGATCCTCTTCTGCACAGAAACTTTCCACTGATCCTGCAACACTGCCCCTGGAAGAAGAGGAATTTTATCAGCCTTTCCTTGAGGTTATTCATTTTCCCTCCTTCTGTCACAGGTATATTCTGGGTAGAATATGTAGAAGTCTATTTTCTACCAAGCCCACAGCTTTTCTGTGATCACCAGGGAAAGGGATCGGAAGCCCTGCCTTTCAGGACACACTGCTTCCAGTGCTTGGTTCCTCCCATAGCATCCACCCTTACCAAGGGAAATAGCCCAGGTTTCAAGCACCTTTGTGGAGCATTTCTAGATGTTTGCTTTTTCACCGTGACAGCCTAGTGTGCCTCTTTGCTCTTTCCCACCAAGGAAAGGCAGTGACTCTCTGTGCCTGGCAAATTTACCATGACATACTCCACCAATGCATCTCCCAAAAAACACTCCATAAAAATAGCTTATTCCCAGCACTGTTGTCCAGAGGGAGTTTGCTGGAGAAGAAACAATAGGCTGTTTCCACAGTGTCATGACTATCTTGTTTCCTGCCTTCTCGGTAAAATGGTCTTAAGAGATCTGCACTAAGTGGGAGCAACAAGGCTAACACCAGTGAGATGAAATAAAAGACAGGATGTTTCTGTGGAGCAGCTGAAGTTGATGGCATCAGCTGAAACAGGGACAGAGCAAGCATGCTGGAAACAGAGATGGGGAGAAAATTAATTCAGTAAACAGCAAAACAAGATGACTGATTGTGTCCTGTTTCTGTGGCAGTAGCTAACAGAGATGCTGTAGAAATGGAGAGGCCACTGCAAAAAGGAGGATCAGCTATACCCCTTGACTGGGGCAATTCTAGAGTAAGTAGATTGCTCTGCTGTCGTGAGAAAAAGCTCTGGGATGCTGTGTGTTCTTGTTTTGCCAACGAGATACAGAGTGTTCACCCATTAAGCAGCAGCGCTAGGCATGCTTATCCTGCTTCCATCATTATTTCATGACAGGGGAAGATATGGATCTCAGCCCAAGCTCCTCCACTGCTCATCTGACCCAGCAGCACATCTTCCTCTTCCTTAAAAAGATGCAAGAATGATCTTCCGCCTCCACCCCTTGAAAACCAAACATCTGGTCACTCTAACCAGAGCTAGCTAAGTCCTTCCAGCTTCTCACTCCACTGCTTCTCACTTCCCCTCCAGAGCAGGGTTTTATAATTGTCTCCATGTTCCACAGCGCTGGTGGTACAGGCTCTTCCGCCCCGAGATATTCCACTTGATGTAGCCGAAAAGGAAAGAGAAGCAAGACGTCGTGCATGGAATCAGTGCGTGAAGGTCTCGTGTGCTGCTTCTTCCTCCAAACTTGGCATGACATACTGGCCCCAGTTTCTAAGAGTGTTTACATGGAAGTGGTTTGGTTTCGTCTGGCTACTTGCTTGTCATTTGCTTGCTCTGTTGTCTGTTTTCTCCACTCTAAATTCTCATCCTAAGCAAAAGTTTTATTGCAGTGGTGTGCAGATCTTTTTCTGACCACTATAAAACCATGCACAGGCTGCATCCCTTTCCTCCTTAGTCTGAGCTCTCTTAAAGCCAGGTGCAAATACAAACATTAACACACTGCAGCAGAGTGCCATCTCAATGTTACAGGAAGTTATTTTTTGGTTTGTTTTGTTTTTTTTTTAAACTGACCTTGCATAAGGCCAAAATCAGGGAACAGTTGCTCTATTTCCTCTCACCACATGCTAAGCAAGACTACTTCTTTCATCTTCTTGCAGGGTGTGCCAGCTCCCTGCCCCTGGATGCCATGCACTCAGAGAGGCTGCCAGAGCCCCCAGCATGGCAAGCCCTGCACAAGGCTGCTCACCATGAAGGCGCCGGGCACCGGCCTGGCACTGCCGCACACACACAGCTCTGGTTCAGTGACTCAGCAAGGAGCTACCAACAAAACCCCACACCACAGACACTGTTTCCACCAAGTCCCTCTAGCTTTCCTTGCACTTCAGGTTGGAGTTGTCCTCCCACCACACACTGGGGTACCAACACCTCCCCGAGGATCACAGACACCCTCTGCGTGCCTCAAAGCACAGCTTTTCCCCTCACTGACCCAGAGGGTCTGTGGCTGCCAATGGGGCAGCGGACCTACATCTGTACATATAGAACGTGGAAGAACAAAACTATGCAGATGTCACTGAAAAAAATAATAAAAAATCATACTTAGTGATTACAAAAGCAATTACTTATATGTAAATTTTACTCTAATTTGTAGTTTGAGCTCACAGTGAAATCACTAAGACTTTCCCAGCAATCAAGAGCAGAAGTAAGCCCAAAACCAATTCAAAGTTTTCAAAATTCAGAATAATCTAAATTCCCAGCTAGTTAAATGGGAGAAGCTCTGCTGAATTCAATACATCTGCACTGATGCACAAGAAAACTTGCTGCCCATATTGCTTAAACCTGTGGGCTGGCACCTGTCTAAATCAGAATCTAAATGTAAATTTTCTGTCCAGCCACTGCCGGACATAGATAGAGAACATTCTAGTTCTTAACACCACAATGAACAGATCAAACCCAGTGATCCCTACAAAAGTTGCAACGAGCCGTCACAGGGGCTTGGGCCTTCACGTTGTAGAGATGTTTTCCTATCTCAGAGACTCTCTTAAGAACAATTTTTGGTGGCCCATTAACATCACAATTTTTCTTTGTTGATTAACATAGCAATTCATCTTCTGTGGTATTTTTTTCTCTCATATGAAACTCATATAGAGTAAGAATAGTCCCTGAGGGGAAAAAACAAACAAACAAACAAACAACAAAAACCCCAAACATAATCCTTGTTGCAAAGTTAGTATCATCTGAAATTCTGCATCCACTTACTGTTAATAGGGAAACTATTAGAACATTTGGTCAAAGGTCAGGAAGCAGAAGGGGATACTTGGGAACTTTGCCATAGCAAATTAATAGATTCAAATGGAAATGTGACTGGAAAATATGCTTTCTATCTCAAATAAAATAACCTGACCAGGAAGTCTCATCAGAAACAAAAGTATTCTACACTCTGAAAAAAACAGCCAGGCGAGTCTGATCTTGTGTACACTGAATTCAATGGGAATAATTCCCGTAGGTTCCCTGGAAGCAGAAATAGATCAAATCTACCCTGACTAATTATAAGCAAAAATAAAACCTTTTTAGTGAAGAATCATTGTTTTAACAGAATGCCTTAAATTTTATTAATTTTCACAAAACATTCAAAAGCCTGTGGAAGAGAAATTTTCATCTCCCTACCTTGCCAAAAGGCACAAAATATTCCCAGTTTTGTATCTGTGAGGATTCCCTCAGCGCTGGCTCCTTGGAGCATAGCCATGGGGTAGGGAAGTCCATTTGCACAACAGACAATACAACAAAATGCCCAGGTTTTATTCTGAACCATAAATCAGTCACCACTTACATAAACACCCAATCCTACTGCATTACACCCAAGTCTCCTGCAGCTCCCAGAACATGAATGGGGCTTACACAGCCCACAGCTCACTGAACCTGAACTTTTGTATTGCATACCTGAGAGGCACAGCCCAGAACTTTACCTTTAGACCTTCCTGAAGCTATTGTGCAGCCAGGGTCATTTAAGAGTCTGCAAATGCTAGC
The DNA here is from genome assembly GCF_965183815.1 of Platalea leucorodia. Lineage (NCBI taxonomy): Eukaryota > Metazoa > Chordata > Aves > Pelecaniformes > Threskiornithidae > Platalea > Platalea leucorodia. The sequence continues at coordinate 20,273,547 of NC_138826.1, read as the reverse complement.
GCAGGTAACAGGGTTCCTGCAGTTGGCAGGCTCCTTAATTTTTAATCTTGCATACTTTTCTTTTCAAAATTTTGTCTCAGCAAGTCGCTCTGCACGTACCATTCAAATTATAAAAAGATGTACAAGTATTTTCCTTCAAAGATGCCCTTAATGCTGTCTAACTTAGCTGGCAACAACATCAATAATGTTATGCAAAGGTGATACAGCTGCCTATTTGCCAACAGAAAATTTGTTAGGCATTAGCTATTGTTCTGATACCCCGTGGTGAAACTTCTCCTCAATTTCTATTCAGTCATAGAATCATAGAATCATAGAATCGTTAAGGTTGGAAAAGACCCTTAAGATCATCGAGTCCAACTGTCAACCTATCACTGCCAAGTCCACCACTAAACCATGTCCTCGAGCACCACGTCTACCCTTCTTTTAAATACCTCCAGGAATGGAGACTCAAACACTTCTTTCTGAAGGGAATGTGTCTGTGGTCTTGGCAGGTGCTCTGTGTGCTGTTCCTGGTCCATGGAGATATCCATGGATCTGCTGTGCATTTGAATGCACATTTATACAACAAGGAGCTGTAGATCGTATGGCAGAGAAGCAAACAGATACTGAGAAAAACTACTCAAAAAAATTTGTGGAATAGGAAATAATTTCCACATATCACATTGCCTTTTCAGTTTTTGCCATCAGAAAACCTTTAATCAGTGTTTTGTTTTTACTAATTTCACACACAATAAGCAACACAGAGGACTGGAACCAGTTATGAAGAGAAGCCAGCAGAGTCCGTATGGATTCAGAGTTGTCCCCAGGGCTAGGCTAGAGTTATATAAAAGGATGAAGTCTGGCTTCTTCCACTCTACCCAAATACCAGCAATAGGCTTTTTAATCTCAAAGGAAAACATCAAGAGATAAGAGAGAACAGACCTTCAGAATGACTGTGCTTACGCTGCTCATGAAGGAATCGATCCTGTGGCTGCATTCCCAAGGCAAGGGCTTCTGGGGATGGAGAAATTCCATGGAGTGACCTTTAGCTTCTTGATTACTGGAAAGAGACAGAGGGAAAAGTCAACAGACTTCTGACACCACTATTCCCTCCTCTTTATAGCAACAAAGATTTAAGGTTCCTGCTCTCCTGCAGATGAAAGCTCCTCAGTACTTGGAGGCCTCCCCAGAAGCAGAAAGGCAGAATACCCTGCAGCCCATAGCTGTGACCCACCCAAGAGGTTTATGGGAAGGACTACTTAGCCATCGCCACAGGTAGGCAGCTCACAAATGCCACTGCCTGCTTCAGTGGAGAAAGCTATCCAGAGCAGGCTTTGCACAGACTACAGAATTCCCCTGCATCACTTCCTCCGCTCAGCTCTGCCTCCCTTTCCTGCCATCACAGGGCAGTAAAACTGCCACGTTCAACACAAAGGTTTATGTGATTGCTCTGCTGGTGTATGGCAGTTTGTCTGTCTTTCATGCTGTTGCCTCCTTTTCCCAAAGGCTTTACGCTCTCTGACCAATTTCAAGCAAATCTGACAATAGGATACCAGCCAAAGAAAAGACATTTTCCAGGTTGCAGAAAAACAGACAAGGAGAAGGGAGATTTTATTGTGAAGAAAGGGCTACAGTGTGGATGCCACTTAGATTAGACATTGGGGAATTCAGGCACAAGCCATGACTCTGCAAGATCGGCATACCATTAACTCTGCTGCTTGCGCAACGCTTTGGCAGTCACACCAGCAGGAGCATTCAGTCTTTTGGTTATTTATCTGGGGAAAGTGGGTATGTCATCAGCACAGGAAGTCAAAATCAATTATTAACTGCACAGTGTTTTCACACCTGGAGAAACTTGCTGTTTTTAAGATTATTATGCCACCATCAGATTTGCTTGAAAGTGACAAATGCTGGGTAGGAAACTGTTGGGAAAAGGGAGTGAATAGATAGCAGACAACTGTTAGTCACTAACATAATTCTGTTTAGACAAAGATTACCAAATATAACAAAGTAATTGGTAAGAAGTAAAGCTGCTTCTAGAAGTGTTTGCTTAAGAAACAGCTCTTGTAAACACAGAGGTTTCTCAGAACCTGAATATAATGAAGACCATAAAATTTTCAGGGCAGTACTAGTTTCTTGTGCAAGCACAAGATTGTTTAAGAGTTCTCTGGTTTAAACATGACAGCAGTAGGGAAAAGTCATATGTCATATGAGAAATCTTGGATTGCATTTTGTAGAAAACTTCTTTCTGTTTGTTGGCCTCCTGTCTTCCTCTACATTTTCTGCTCTGCCATTCAGTAACTAATCAAACATATAATCAGCTCTTTTGGGCCTGTAAGGAAGTCTATGTGAAGGACAGAGGTTATTATAATGATTTAGTAAAAACAGAGAAGCAGTGTGGTTATCCACCATCACGTCATGGTTATTCCGACATCTGTAGGAAAATTCATATTATGGTTTTGTAACACAAGGCTTTGGTAGCAATACTGCCTTAAAGCAGTCCTGATCAGGCCCGTCAGCCTCTTACTCCTGGCACACTGGCCGCCACCACCATGCTAGACCATATCAAGGAACAGATTTGACTTTAAAAAAAAATAAACTAAAGATGACCCTTTTCCTTTTTTCCCCTGTTTTTCTAGGGCAGCTCAGCTTCCTGAGGTGGCTCACAGCATAGCTGGGCAAACACTTGGACCAGTGCTCCTGAAAGAGCAGCAACACACTGCAGGTGCCTAAGGTCTGGAGCTGGAGCAAGAACATCTTTGCTGGTATGACATTCAGGGCTTCCTGCTGCAAAACCACAGCCTCAGGCTCTGGCTCGACTATATGCAAAAGCCAGCTGTGGCCTTCTATTGCCAGATCGGGCATGCCATGGGCAGATCAAACAAGCTGTTGATCCTTTCTAGAAACATCCCAACATCTCCAGAAAGCTTTGCTGGTTTGCAGCTGTGCTCCCAGGATTTATGGTAGCAGGCGCTGCCTGTGTGACCAGGGGCTACCCTGCATGAATTTCCATCAACCCATTCTTTCCCTGTGGTGCCTTCAGCTCTTCTTGAAACACAGGTTTATGCCCTGTGTTTTCCATTTCAATTTTCCACCCAATTTCTAGTCATTTACGCCCAGATCTTGACCTCAGGTTTCTTCTTCGACTGTGACTTTATGAGTTACTTGCCTCAGTCCCTCTCCAGCCCTGGTTTTGTGTCCAGCATGCCGCGTGATAGCATAATACCGGCACCAAGCCAGAAACTCTGCCTCTGCATTGCAGAGGCTTATCCTTCTGCTGGATCTCATCCCCTACCACGAGCCCCACACAGGAACCCGGTGTTGCTGACAGACCTGTTAGCACTGTGGCAGGACACCTCTGGGTGGCTGGGGGCCTCAGTGAGATGTAGTGTCACACAGGTGGCTCAGTGTGTGCTCCAAAGGAGGCTGGCAGAGAGCAGAGCCCAAGGTGGCGTCAGGGTGCAGGACAGCGTGGGATGCCAGGGATGGCTACACACAGGGGAAGGAGTCTTGCCGGTACTCCTGGGAGCTTTCCCACATCCTGAGTGGGACCATATGTCCTGAAGAGGCCCCAAGGACTTCACAGGAGAATCCTAGGGCTTTCCTGCACTCAGGGATAGTTTGCCTACCTAGGAGGAGGGTGAAGGATTTATGGGGGTGAACCAGGAGGGAGGGAGGGAGAAATCCCTCATAGATTAAGACAGGGCTTTGGGGAGTCAAAATAACCTCGGTTCCCCAGTAACTCCAGGAGATAACTGAAGGGCAGTGTAAGCTGCCACCTGGCTAGTAAAAAGGTCGTCCTTCCCACCTATTTATATTTCTCATTACTTTCTAGCTTTACAGCTGGAAACAGCTCATGCAGAGAGTGCTTCTGCTCCCCTCTCCTAGCCTGCTCTGGCCTGAGCCTCTTTGCCTGCTCAGCCTCTGGAGCAGTGCCACGTCCTCCGTGACAACTCCAAGCCTGACCTCACAACACTCTCTGGTCCCAGATTTCATTTCTGCCCCACCTCTGGAGCAGGTCCCAGAGCCATACCTCTCACCATGCCTTCCCAGCAGCCTTCCTCCCTGCTGCACATATTCCTCCAGTTGCATGCTACTGGCTTTCACTGCCAGTTAGATTACCTTTTTTGGGAAGACATGCAGACACAACACAGGCACAGCCCCAGCAATAGCTCACTGAGCAGTAGATTATGACAAGGGTGCAGTATATACCAGGACAGCAGGCTTCCTCATTAACCCTCTGGGGACACTTTTCCCTGTTCACATGGCCTGGGCCCATCTCCGCTTGTCTTGGGCAAGTCCCATGGATGGGTGCTGTATTAAGCTAGCCTGCAAAAAAACACTTGTGAAACCTTCTTTCTCCATTGCATCTGACTCCCCTAATCCTTGGATCCCATTTTATCAGTCCATCCTGCTCAAACAAGAGGTCCAGGCCAAGGAGCACAATACCGCTAAAGCTACAATGAAACCATGCATGTTCCAAAAAAGCAGCATTCACTTTCCCCCAGACATACTCCGCACAGGATCAGCGCTGCTCAGGACTGTTCAATGAGTGCCAGCCACCTCAAAAGATGGCCCAAGCAGAGAACTGCAGCACTTTGAGTGAATTAGTAGAATGAATTCCTGATGGGGAGAAAGAAACAGATTTTATTTTCTCACTTCAGGAGTACTGTCATCCTCAGCCAAAGCTGGATGACCACGAGTGGCTAATCTACAGCCACAGAGCCCAGGCACAGAGAATTCACTGGAAGCCACCCTCTTGGACCATGATGTGGATTGAATCATTCTGTGGCTGCCGTGAATCAGAACCACATGACAAGTGCCCTGAGGTCTTTCACACAAGCATTGAATGGGAGCAGCATGGAGCAAGACAAGGTTGAAGGCTGTGTGAGATGTAGTGCAGTGATAATAAGACCCCTGGAGCAGTCACCTCTTCACCTCTCCAAGACCTGTACTTATCTCTGCTCCATAGGCCCAACCCCTCCAGCGCACTCTCTAACACAACAGGATCCATGATCTGGTGGACCAACAGCAGGCTGCAAGGTACACCTTATGTGTGAGCACCAGCAAGAATCCATCTGTGATTTAATTCAGCACTGTAGCTCTGCAATCTCTCTATATTGCATACAGCCTAACTCTGAAGGAAGCCAGTGGCCAGCAACATATTTCGCTCTGCGCAGAGGCTGGCAGAAGCTTAGCCAAGCCGAGATCCATGCTGCAAGGGTTACTGCAGCATTCCTTGGTAGTTCTTGGTAGGAGGCTAAAGGGGAACACTACTTTCACAATGACAAGATGCAAATAATGACTAGCTCTGACATTGCTTAGTAAAGCTACTTCCTGAGACAGTAACTGATCTGAGAGACAGAAGGCTGAACCACCAAGAAAACTGCCCCAAAATCCCCACAATGGAACAGACTATACATCAGGAAATCTATGATACAACACATCCCTAACTCATGCCAGCACAAAATCATCATTGTCATATGATCTTACTTACTGGACCAAAGGGAGTCAGATCCAACTACAACCACACCTTAAACTGTATCAAAACTTTTCAACTGGGACATCTGCCATGCACACATTATAAGTGCTCGTAAAAGCACATCCTCACTGATCTCTGGACTTCCATATGGTATGCAGATCCTGCCACATCTTCTTCCAGCTACCCTTTCTCAACTTTGGCAAGCCAATCAACCATTCAGTGTGTGTTCTGTTTACCCCTCCAGGAACTGAGTTGCAGATCAGATCTCGGGTATTTTATGCTGATTCAACCTGCATTAACAGGCAGGAATTCCAAAAGTGAATGCCTGGGTTTGCCAGGAATGCTGCCACAGGCATCAAAACAGTCACTGTCCTTCTGCTGTGACACTTCTGCCCTTCACACTTACTTCTCAAAGCCATGGAGCCTCACAAACAGGATGTTCCTTGTTGATGTCCTCTCTTGGTCAAGTAGAAGGGCTTGTCTTTCTACCTCAGCCAGTTTTGGAAAGGTATTTGTATTGTTTCAATTCTCTGATACAGCACAACAAAGCAGACGGATAACCAAACCCATGGTATTTAATTAATTCATTGGTCAGTATACCTCCTAAGGTTGTTACTGGAGCATTACCACAGCATCTTCACCCGTCTTCTGCCTTAGTCCCATTTTGCGATGCAGAGAATGGTTACTTGTGGTAGTTGCCCCTAAACTAATCTTTTATATTTTTATATAATTTTGGGGCAATGAGAGGATCTGGATAGGGAACAGAGATAGTGAAAATGTATTCCACCTATTATGCTTCACTTTGGCATTCAAGTGCCAAGTCTACAAAGATATTTAAATATACACCAAATTACTATTTAGCTACCAAACATCTAAGTGATTTCAGTGAAGGTCTAGGTGCCTAAGTTCCTCTGTGTCTCAGTTAAGCTTTTTGAGACAGACCAAACTTATTATTTTACCAAAAAATAGAAGAATAAGGCTACAAAATTATGTGACGGGAGAGAAAAAGAAGGAAAGGCAATGAGAGCAGAAAGAGGGTAAAATTTATAACTATTTTTATCAAAGCAAAAAAAGATGACAGAGAATGTGACACATGGACACAAGAAATGTTGGGATTGTTAAGTGAAGAACTCAAAAGTTCAGAAATTGTCGCTCTGGCCCATCTGTGGGAAGGGGTCTGCAATCCTTGCTGTTCAAGCACGCACACCAGCACTGAGCTGCATGCTGGGGAGTTTCCAGGATATCCCAGGCCACCAGTTATCCACAAGGCTAACAAGGGTGCACTGCTTACCCTTTGGGTAGGCTGGAGAATGCATTAGAGAAAGCAGGTAGTTGTTGTGACAAGGCCATGTCCCAGATCATCAGTTCCATAAATAGATGGATGAGGAAAGCCTCACTGTTGGATAAACCTTAAACCCCGAGTCACCTTAAACCAACACTGAACTCAGGTCAGACTAAAGACAAAATGCAGATAAAAGAGCATTTGTTCATCACATCCAAGATAGACAGAAATCTGTAGACTTTACAGAAATTACTGAGGGAATCAGAAAATTCTTGTTCTGATATCCAGATGATTTGTTTTTTAAATGGGATTAAAGTATATTGCCCTTGACTAAGACCAGATGCAACCACCCAGTTTAGGATGATTGTTAGTTTGGGGTGACTGTTCCCCACAATCTTTAAAACATGCTGTACTACACTCTGAGCGTGTTTCATGACATGAGCTCTGCACCGTACTTTTCACAGACCGGTGGAAAACACCCAGGCTCTCTCAGGATGCACTGAGACACGTTTCAGAGACAGAGAGGGTTAAAAAAAGTAAAAATGAAAGGCACGTTTCCTCTTCTTCCCACCAACTACAGCCTTAAACTCTCTTCACCTCACTCCTGTGTCTTTTCCCTCTCCACCATCTGGCCTGGCTCTTGACTCCTCAGCATTCAAATCAAGCACGGGGAACCCACTCGCAGTCACTTGCCCTTAGGAGTCAGAAAGGACGGAGCATGCTGGGCCGCGAGAGACCTTCAGAAAATCTTTATCTTCCATTTTAAGAAGCCAGTGCTGAGCTACTTGTCAGTGGCCCAAATGTGGGACATTTTTCATTAGAAAAGCAACATGCTTGTTACAGATTCAAAGGTCACCCTCTGCTGATATTTGAGGCCCTGGCCTAACGCACAAGGGCAAGAGGTCACCTGAAACAAGCTATCACACAGAACAGTTTTAGCATTGCAAAAAACCTCATTCTCAATCCCTAACGTAAACTCATCCCTTTTTGTTTATCTATTATTTGACTTAATCCACTGTCTTTAACTATTCTCAGTTTTATCCTCCTAATCTTAAGGAATGATTGACATTAAAGTATTTGGAGCAGATTTTGTGCAATGACTTTCATGAGGGACTGGCTCAGGATTTTTACTTTTTAAGGTTTGTACCAAGAGCAAAGCTGTCCATTTTGCAGTGCTGCATAGTTTGGCAAGAGATCATGTATCCCATGTAAAGCTGTGTGCAAAGTGTACAGGATTTTGGATGTAATTCCTGATCAGGGTCTTGATGTCCTTAAGTAATAGTACGTCATGCATGTTTGCACAGATATGTGTATATTCTATGTATATATTCTTGCTGAAGTACAATTGCTTTGGTGTGTGGTCTGCAGAGATGAATTGCTGAAGTTTGGCCTCACTGCAAGCTGTAAAAGTTTCATGTCACACAGCAACTACTACAGTAAATGGCCAACTACACAGTCCTTTTTGACATCACAGTGTAGAACCCCTAAAAATTTTCTGAAAAGAAGTCTGAAGACATTTCCAGATTTCAGCAGAGACAGTTTACAGTATTTAAATAAGAGGAAGGTCAGACAGACTATACTTGACACTGCTGGGAACTGACAGATGTTTTTGAGAAAAAACAAAAAGGTCACTTAAAAAAAGCAACTGAAAGATTCCCGTTTCTTTACTACATTGGTAATAAAACGAGGTTTCAGAAACAGTCACAAAAGAGAACAGGGAATTTCCCAAGATTTTAGGACTTGTTGTCCATCTATGTCCCTGTTCATAGTTAAAAGCAAATACACATTATGTAACAGAAGGGAGGCAGTTATATGTCATTAGCCAGCAGCACATTTCTAGCAACTAAGAGATTATAAATGCAGAGAAATAGCACAAGAAACCTGCAAAATCCAGCCAGTAGAGAAAGTAACTTGAATTCACAAGAGGCCATTGTTTTAGTGTTCCCACATTATATCAAATCTGTTTGCCTTGATCACACTAGCACTCGCATAACACAGTTGGGCTGTCTTCTAGCCCACTTGGGCTTTCCTTGTCTGAAATGGAACTACTAACTTTCCTTGTTTACTAGTAATTCTATTTATAGTTTACATGTTTTTTCCTTTTACATAAAAGCATAGAATGAGCAGTTCACCAGGAACAGAACTGAAAGTGCCCAGAGGATAAAAGGAGGGGGGTAAACACGTGGACACAATAGGGAGTGGGAGTTCAAGCACAGGTTAACAGTGAGCTGCTGACAGGGCAGAAAGATGCTCCACACAACATATAACAGATCTGTGCCGCTGGCCCCAACCAGCCACGAGCTTCTGTTTTTTCCCAGCACTGTACAGAATTGAGCAAGAGGAGAACCCTGTTAACATATATCTGTTAACACTCTCTGTTTTAGGGCAGAATCACAAATCCATACGGATCCTAATGGATGTCTCTGAACTGCTCTTTCTGATGATGATGACTGAAAACTCTCCTGAGAATCATCTTCCAGCCTTTCATGATCCTTACCCTCCTACATTTTCCTAATACATTACATTTCCCTAATGTCTAAACAAAACTTCCTTTATTGCAGTTGAAACTCACTATTTCTATCCTACTTACAGTATGTACAGAGACAAAAAAAAAGGTATTGCCTCTATCTTTGAAGCAGCCCTTCATGTATTTGAAGACCAGTATGTCTCCCCTTAGTCTTCCTTGTTGATTAAGCAACTCCAGAGTGCCATTTTTTTCCATCTTTCCTCATAGACCATGTATCATAAAAGACTCCTTATTGCTGTTTCTCTTCTCTGAATTATCTCCAATCTGTCTACATCCTTCTAAAGCCATGCTGCTCCAACTAGACATAGTGCTGCAGCTAACGTTTTGCTAATGTCAAGTGGAAAACCTTGACGTACCCTGCAAGCTAAGCTCTTTGTTTATCTGACCCAGGATTTGTCATTTGCAGAGTAGCAGCACTGTTGATGCGTTTTCATACTTTCACCCACTCAGTCCTTTTTCTTCCACTTAACCACTTGTTTCCCACCAAAGCCTACGACAGACTGCTTGATTTGTTTTAAAATCACATCCTGTTTTTATCAGACGATTCCTTCAATTTGTTGAGGTCATTTTGAATTCTACTGTCCTTCAATTTACTGAAAATATTATCAGACACAAGACATGCTCATGAAGCACCTGATTCTTCCACTTTTTCTATCCTATACTAGATTAATCTACACCATGTTTCCATGATTTGCTTAAATCATGATTACAAAAGCCTCAGTAAAATCAAAAACACCTGAAACCTACTCCTTCCTCCATGCTCACAAGGCCAGCTACACGAAGTCTTAGAAGGGAAACAGACTGATCTGCTTAGAAATAGTTTCATAGTTTATTACAACTTGAATTTAAACTAAGCTGATGAGTCTTAGTCTTCAGTTCTTCTTTCCTACTTTCCTTCTCACTGATGCAGAGAAAATACAAAAAGAGGGTCTGAGCAGTGGCTACAAGCAGTGGCTACTTCAGCTCAGCTCAGAAGAATTTTGCAGATGAAGTCACTGAAGTCAGCAAGAGATACCAGGAAAAAAAAAAAATATTATAGAATTAAATGTAACAGTATGATCAGTTTACTGCAGCAACACGGGATCTACTGGAAGGTCAGCAACTTCACAGGTAAGTGGTAAATAGGTAGTGTTCAAAAGAAAATAGTAGCAAGCATCATCAAAGGTGCATGAAAATTGTTAGGACAATGTGAAAAATGTTTCTAAACTGTAGTCTAGAAGTGAGTTTAACAATTGGAGGACATCCTGTCATTTCCAGGAAAAGAGAAAAGCCTACTTTATCTTGTTTACATATTCCTGGCAAGAAAAAATAAAATCATATTTCCAAACTTGTTTTTAATTCAAATAGCCTGAAAATTCTGAGTGGATACTCCAAAAAAAAAAAAAAAAGGAGCAAGTGCCTTTCTTAACCAAGAAAATTATTGGCTAATTATGCCTGTTCTGAAAAGTTATTTTAATGGGTTGAATAGGATCTCTTTCAACTACCTATAAAAGTGCTTCAGTCATTACAGTTAAGTATGCTGATGACAGGGTTTTTTTTCACACAGACAACCCTTCTGTATTATGACAATGGAACATTTCCATTTTCATCCATTAGACCTCATGAAATCATTGAAGAGGTTCAAAGATCAGTTAAAAGATCAGATAATGTATGGATAGAATCAGTGAAGTTGGAGAGGACCTCTGGAGGTCATCTACTCCAACCCCCTGCTCAGGGCAGGGCCAGCTTCGAAGTCAGATCAAGTTGCTCAGGGCCTTGTCCAGTCAAGTTCTGAAAATCTCTGGTTCATATTATTATTCCAGTAGTTATCCACCATGAAAGCCTTTCCTGAGGAATCCTGTTGCAATCTGCCATGTCAGTTGGCTTTACCATGCATACTGCATGTGGTACAGCCTTGGTCCTCTCACGCTAGATGCAGCCAAAGTCAATGACCGCAGCATCAGCACTCTATTTACCACGTACTTTTTATATTTTATTCAAATAGGCACTCCTAAAAGTACTGCCAACATATATGACATGAACTGAAATGGTTAAGTAGCAACCAATTAATTTGATGAGTTTCTTCTCCTGTAATATCTTTGTGCTTACAGAATCACCTATAAAAAACTTCCAAGTGGTATTAGAACTACAGCTTCCACACATATTTATGGTACTGTTTAGCAAAGAAAGAAACCTTTTGGGGACTAATATAGAACAAGGAAGGTGGGATTTGGCATCAGCAAGCTATCTGAAAAGCTTTGCAATTTTTCATAATGAGAAAGGAGAATTTTTCTGCCAAATAACCATGCTGCACGGAACTATGCAAAGTGCCCCCAGGCATGGATAAGTTCTGGAGCACCTCACTGGTGGAATGAGAGTATGAATGCCTCCGAATGCTGACAAAAGTACACGTAGGAGTGCAAAACAATTATATTTCACTTAGTGAAAGTCCACAGGCATACTTCAATTTCAATCACCTGACGTCAGCTAGTAGAAACAAGTCTAATACAGGCAGGTCTTCTGGTCATGGCACTGCTGGAGGAAAGCGTGGGTTGATAATTATTCTCATTAGCAAAATTTCCATTCATGTATTCAGCTTCAAGAGATGGGAATCCCTTATAAATTGAGAGGAATACTCCCACATTCTTTCCCATGTGTTAGGGCATGCAGGTTGGCATAAGGCTCAGAGCTCCTGAATTTAATTTATTTAGATTATCTCTTCTCTGTTGACCCCTGTGCGGGAGGGAGAATCTGACACATGAGGGAAATTTATGCCTTTTATGTACATGTTTCTTAAAAAAAAAAATACGAATTGAAACACATTTCATCTTACCACTATTTTCAACCAACTTGTTTTATCCACTACAGATTCATAGCAAAAAAGAAACCCTTAAAATAAAATTTAAAAAAAAAGAAAGAAAATTGCAGAACTAATTTCAACATTCAATTAATTTTTCTTTTTATATCCAAAAACCAATATGTTCTCGCCACTGAACATTCCTGCCATTACTGAAACCAAAAATATATCTATGCAGTGCAATGAAGCATCCAGATAGGCTTACCATGGCTCAGCTTCCTCTAAAGAGTAAAATGAAGTGGCTGATCCTGCTTCCAGCCATCCATGTCTGCTTTTTGCTCTCACTGTTCCCGGGAGCCCAGTTAGATGGATGCACACTGGAACGCTTGAACTGAGCTCTCTCCCTCTTGCCAGTGCTTATCGGCTGACAAAATATCCCTTTCCACATTCATAGCATAATCCTTACCAGGGCTGTAATCATGTTACTCCTCAGATTGTACTTGCAGAGAGACAGACTCTACAAAGGCTTTCAGCCTTATGGCTCCCTCCATACCATGGAGCATGGGGAAGAATATGGGAGGATTGCTTTCCATTTAGAAGGGATTACCATTTATTAAAGCTCAGTGGGAGAGTGGTACTGTCCTGGTGCCATGTTTTCACTGCCATCACGTACCAAAGTAAGATTCCCTTCCTGAAACAGCAACACTGTCATTTTCTGTAATATCAAAGTGTTATTTCAAGATGGTAGGTAGACGCTTCACCCCCAATTATCCCATAATGAACTCCAATTTTTTTGCCAGGCACTGGTTCACAGTGAATGCTGTAAACAATCATACACAGATACAAGAGCTACCAAAGCCTAGCTCAAGGTGACAGTTATGCTCATGTTATATGACTTGAGGCTAGCTCTAGGGCAATTCAATTTTCCCAAAAAGATTTTGTATATTACATCAGGTGGTCTTGTTTAGCCCCCATTTATCTCATCTACTATTAAAGTGATGCTATGTGACTGACATCAAAGACAGTTCAGGAACCTTCCTACAAATTTCCTAGAAATGCCCCAACATTGGCTGCCATACATGAATAACAGGCCTAGTGCAAACTATCTAAAAGAGCAATATGGATATGAACCATCAGTCTCAAGATCACCCAAATTTTTTGGCTGCTCTGGGCCTGGCCAGCTCAGGTAGAACACAGAGAGAGTCTGACCTTTGAACTTTGACCTTTGACCTTGGGCAGAAAGACTTTGGCCATTTGGACCTACCCAATTGAAGATGCCTGTAGGGACCACTTAAGTAATGGAGAAATCCTGTTTCTCTGGGAAACTGCTCTGAAGGGAAGGGTAGAAGAGGAGTTAAAGCAGATTAAGGGAAAAAACCAATATAGTATTAGTTTCTTGGATAAAACTTGTAAGGATTGTATGCATTTTAGCTGCAGAAGTTGAGAGAAGAATAGAGAAAGACCTAAAGGCTTAATGCTAGACACAAAATCTGACACCTGAGAAGTGGTTTGAGCTCCTGAAAGTAGGTGTCAGATGCAGAGATAGTGAATACTCCAACTAAGGAAACACTAGATTGCTAATACTTCACATGAGGAAACATCTCATTAATAACCTCATGAGAATAAACACATCCTGACTACAAAAGATAACTCTCCTCTGTACATTCCCGTCACTCAGCTCTCACCAAAAAGGAAACCTTTAATAGTTTAACAAAGGCATGAACACTGAAAGAGGGAACTTAATGACTCACCAAACATGTTGAGATCCCAAAGAGAAGGGCATGTCCCTAGAGGAAACATCTGGACAGATCAAGGGCTTTTTACCTTGTTTGGTTCTGGAAAACATAATCTTTCAAGCCTAGCTTCTTCCCGTAAGTAGACAAAAGTCTTCATAGTGGAAGACTAATTTTCCCAAGAAGTATTGGCTTAGTTATATTTGGTGAAGAAAATAAATGTACATATTACAATATGTGAGTGATACAGAGAATCTGTCAGAGATAAGTATATGCCAGGAAAACTTCTTTATTTTTCCTTATTATCGGAATTACTTAATGTTAAAAACAAAGGGTGTTGGGTTTTATATGGTGAAAATCGAAACCAAATTAATCTCATTTTCTAAATCTCAAGACTTACTTGCCAAATAGCTCTGTCTCAGCTCAGACTTGGTAACATTTAATAAGTGGTGGAAGAAAAAGCTGGGAGCATGCTGAACCTTTGAAGAATACAAATGAAGCAAATGCACACAAATTTCTCTGACTTCATAGTGTTCACTTCTCAAATGAAATTTAATTCAGCACTGACTTACAGCTGTCCCCAAATGTTGTTTATACTAGGCTGACAACTCTGCAAGTATTTTCCGTGATTAGATCCTCCTTATTTTGCTGTTTCTCACAAAAGAAGCCTAACATTTTGGTTGTCCCTGCTGACACAGAGCACCAGGAGATGTCCACTGCTGTGGGAATGGAACTGGTTGGCACATCAGGAGAGCACACACACTACCTTTCTGGTCATATCAATGAGTATCTCTACAGAAAAAAAACCTTTATTCTTCCTCTCAACTTGCTTGATAAATGGCACCACGGATATTCAGCACACTTTAATTAACACCTGACAATTCTCAGACGCCCCTGCAAGCTACTACCAACGTAGATCAATTATTCTCTTAAAATACTTACTTGGCTCTCCCTTCTCACTTGTTACTTTACCCTGTAACTTGTTTTGAGAGGGAGCATAACCACTCAAAAGACCACTTCAAACTGGAAACCAGTCATATCTACTTTATACAGTGGAGAGGCATACATTCAAATGAGTAGGAGAAGGTTGGGAAATGAAGCAACTGGTCTAATGAGTTGTAAACTACGGGTTATTGAACTGTACAATAAAAGAACAACATTTCTGAAAAAGCAGCTTTGAAATACACAGTTGTTCATATGTGAAGTTGGCTACAACTTCCCCAAGCACTTGCTGTGCTTTGGGGAAAGCTTCATCACAGAAATAGGAACTTATATGGTATTGAATAAGTTAAAATGTTTAGTCACAACACAGGTCACTGTTTCATGAGGACTTGTTCAAAAATATTATGTTCATTTACAATCCATATACTTTACAACTTAAATAAAGGCATCCAATTTGTCAGTAGATATTGCGTTTATAGGAAAATGCAGTAAAGTTTAGCTTTTCCTGTATTTACGTAACAGTTTGTCCACTGAGACTTATTGTTGTTATTGGCTCGTTTGAAACACTAATAGCACAAATCTCCTACTTAAAAATCATGTGAGTCTTGAATACACTCATCATTCTTGCAACAACACTATCACCAGGGAGCCAACATAAAGAAAATGAGCTTCCAAGGCCCTCAAGGACTACAAGAAAATGAATACAAGATTTTGCATCATCAAATAAAATTAAGTAACATTGTAGGCAACTTTATTAATCAGACAGCATTATAGACTGGAACTACACATTTCTGAGAAAAAGTGGCATGCTGCATCAATGTTTTGTCAAGAGGAAAACAACTAGAAGAAAGGATGCTACTAAAACACACCTGAGACCATGAGCCTGGATCCAAAACTATAGGTCTTGTATATATGCTAAATGTCAGCAGCCCTGGAATTTCCTTAAGAAACAGAATAAGGAAGTAGAACTCTGACAAAGCATGGTTTTATGATCATATCTAGAATGTCACCTGGAAGTCAAATAAAGATATCAGCCATGTCATCTGCAACTGTGAGGCTCTTAAATGGAATACTATCAATGCCAAAAGCTTCTGATGTTGCTAAGCAGGACAAAATGGGACATGCTAAAAATTTAAGAATAAATGTGTGCTATCAGTACTTACACTTCTAGTTTTCCTCAAGACTTACTGTTGCCCATTCTGATGGCTGCTGATGTAGTCTGCAGAGTCATTATGTCCATGAGGTAAATTTGTTTAAGGGTAGAGGAGATTCTACAGGAAGCAAATACACAGGAATAATATTTTAACTGAGATTAAGCATATGAATACAATGTCTTCAGGAAGCGATTGCTAATAAAATAGCGATAGCAATAGTAGTGACACATTCATCACTAGGAAACTGCAAAACTAAGGAACAGTTTACCATCCAGGATGATTTTCTAATAAACTGTTCTCTGCACAGACGATTATTTTGAAGTAAATTGCTACTCCAGAAACAAGATGGGGGAAAGGTTTGCTGCCCTCACTACAACTTGCCTTTCCTTTCAAAGGAACATTTTAACAAAACATTGTTCACCCTTCATTTCATAAAAACACACAATTTGAATAGCCTTTTGAATAACTCCCAAGGTAGAAAACTTTTATGGCAGTAGGGTGTTGAGAATATCTGTTACACTTCTCTCAAAGCCAAGAATAAAAACATTAAAAATGCAGGAACCGATCTGTATGACTAAGTGCCAAATGTAGTCATAGTATAAATCAATAGCATTGTCCTGTCTTTTATCCCCAGCCTAATATACCTCTAAATCAAGCTCATGTGGGTTACTTTAACATGTTCATGAAAAACAGAAGATCTACCCTGTCATTGAACTTAAGCTTTTTCCCCCCAGAAGCAGAAGTAACTCTCACATTCTAACCCACTCAGTTTCCACTGCACGTTTGGCACAAGCCAAAGGCCAGGGTGAGGTCCCAAAGCCGTTTTGTCCATTACTGTTATGTCCAAGTGAGAAAAGAGTCAGCCTGTGAGTCCCACCTGAAAGGCAACAGACACCAGGTCCACCAAGAGGCCAAGGTAAAACCGGCACCCAACTGCAGAAGTGCTTCTCCATTATCTTAGGGATAAGTGACACTGGGAAACTTAATCCATGCCTGGCTTGAATTAATGTGCTTGCTCCTGCATGGGAACAGAGAAGAGCACTTAAATAGTCAGATCGCCGTACTGGATGTTAACTACTGCAGTTTCCATTGTCCATGTTGGAAGGGACTTAAAATACCCTGAACCAGTGCCTGTCCCCTCACATGTTGCTCCTAGTTGGCTTCCAGAATGGAAACATGAGGCCAAAGGGGGTTCCAAGAGATGGACCAGAAAGATTAACTGCTTGAATGACCCACAACACAGCTCAGAAGCTCTGGCCTGACGGCGCTCTCTAATGCTTAAAAAAAAAAACACAAACAAACAAAACAAAAACCAACAAAAAAAAAAAAGTCCCAACACTTGACTGACTTACCCAGTTATTTTCTGTGGAATAGTTGCTGTGTATTCTACAGAGCGGTGAAACTGAAAAGTGAGCTCCCATTAAAGTCAATGAGAATTTTACCATGCGACTCCGGCTGGAATAGAGCATTGCGCAAAGAGCTTTGTGGAAGTGGCCTTCTCAACACTACTTTAATAGCTGTTTGTGTGGCATATCTGATGATTAACTCAATGCCAGAAGTCTCAAGAAATGCTTGAAATTGTTTGCTCTGGCTAGCTGTGGTCCTTCTACAGGAGCAGGTAACCTAATTCACTCATTTTACCCTCAGAAGGTCTTTGGAGACTGAGTGCTTGTGTGTTTTCTTAAGAAAGTCCTGAGTTCTCCTTGCAGGCAACAGAAACGTTTCCAAGATATACACACTCCTCGCTGTTCATGGGTTCCTTGGAAGTAGAGCTTTCTACAAAAATCTGTTTAGTTCAAGAAATACTGTCTTCTGTGAAGGAAGTGTTCACCTATTACTAGTGGCACAAGTTTTGACACAGTAAATGAAATAATTTCCAACTCTTTCTGGAAGAAAAACAACTTAGAGAGATCCATAGTTAGATGGCCACCTCCCTAGCACGGACATGATCAGGCATAAGTTGTAGAGACCTCTGCTGAAAGTGTGAACAGTTCAGGTTTCAGGCAGCACACAGTAAAGTTTGCATCCTTCTCTTCTTCCAAAAGGCACATATTTAGTCTGTAGTAGATTGAAAGAAATGTGTTCCTCTTCAGTTTCTTACTAGCCTTCTTAACAGTCAGAGAATGACTTAAACGGATGTAGAGATTCAGATCTTTAACAAGAGTGAAAAGAAGTACTTTATATGTAGCATGCATCAAGCAGCCCAGCTGACACGTACAGATAACTGTGTGCTCATTGATTGAGAAAACACACCTTCTTCACCTTTTGTAGAGTTTCTTCTAGCTCTGCTGTCACTGCACTTGCCTGAACATGCTTTTGTGATAACTCTGTCTCTGTTTAGGGAAGAGGCCCATGTAATTCAAAGACACTATGTTAAATAAGGGATTGAAAGTATCTGCACAGAAAGAGATTTATATTCTGGGTTTCTCTGAATTAGAGTTGGCTTCGATATGACCAGCAATGTGCAAGGCCAGCTTTATCAGAAACTTGTCAGTAGTCCAGATCTGAAGCCTGAATCAAAAATGGAGCTGACTATCCCGTTTCCTCCAAAGCTAAAAAGTTTCTTTCCTCTGCTTGTTTTCTTTTGTCCTAGACAAACAAAAGGTCATAAAATTTTTACTTATCAGCCTCACAGAAAGATGATGATTCATATTCATGTCATCCTGTGACCTTCTCTGTAAGGGAAGGGATCCAGGACTTGAATCCAACATTCAATCATTTTGATCCCTCACTGCTTGAGATGTTTGTTCTCATTAGGGCCATTGAGATCATTAGGCCACATAATCTGACCTCCTATATATCACAATCCATACATTTCACTCAGATTGGTGCTGACCAAGAACGTCAGTCCTCTAAGACAACCCTTAAAACAGATGCAGAGAACAGGAGAAATCAAGTGTGGTCACTGCTACTTGGAATGGTGGTGGCACTAGGCAGCTGCAGGGGGTAGACAGGTTTGTGGGTGCCGGTAGCAGCAGGGGGATCTCAAGGCACAGGGGAGATTGCATGAAAGGAGAGAAAAGTAAGAGAGAAAAAATAAAAGATAACATTTTCTTCATCTAAAATTGACTCTACTATTAATTCTTTATCTCATTCTCAGACGCCCCTTGCAACGCCCTTTCCCTCTCTCAGCTTCCTTTTTATTTCACACTAAACACCACTTCCCTGCTCCCAGGCTTCCTTCCCTTTTTCCTCTTCTGCTGACCCTCTTTTTGAGACTGCTAAAAAAATAAATTCGGAAGCCTCCATCTTTCTCTGTGTAGGAACATTCAAACTGGCCTACCCCACTAAAAAGATTTTGGCTGCCTCTGTCAGCCAGGAGTTTCCCAGCATATAAAGACCTGATTAATGTGAGATTTGAAAGTTAAGTATCGTTCATACCTACATTTTCAAAACAGATCTAAAAATACTAACAGAAGTTATTATTATGTTTCCACAGCAGAAATATTCCCTAATTTCCCATAATTATAGCTAAGCCTCATGCAGAGAAGGTATAATAAGAATAATAAAACTGTTTGTTGGAGCATTCACTTGGTAGGACTAAAATTGCAGTTTTAAGCAAGATGCTTGTGCTTTCTGAAAATTGCAAGCGTCAATTCTTTTAACAGGAATATGGCATGAAAATAATTTTTACATAGTAATATCAAGTCAGTTTTATATTGGAAATTAGCATTTTCTGGAATGCAGAAAGAAGAGACATTGCTGCTCAGTCTGTTCCCTGCTAACGTCAGCAAAGACTGAACCTGACTTCAGGCAAAGCTGGTACAAACTCTCCGACAGAAAGAAATCCATTGACAGAAGGAGGCTCCTCTCTAATCTGTGCAGAAATGAATTTGTGCTTTATTGTATGAACTGGAAAAAAAGCTATTTTGCAAATATGTTTGTAACCTTACTCCTGCCCTCTCATATGTAATTAACCACTGCCCTTATTTTTCAAAGGAACAAATTACATATGGCAAGAATGAATTTGGAATTAGAGATAGATTCTACCATATTATATGTAGCCAGGCTGGTTCTCATCGTTATTCAAATTACTTCAAACTATTCCTGAAAATCCTCAAAATGACTGAAAAATTCCTTGGAGCCCCACTTCAACATCAGAAATGCTGCTCGTCCAACGTGAAAGTAAAAACATCTATCAGATATTCCTCCAAGTGTCTTGGCCATAGAGATTACAATGATAAATCTCATCATCACCAATGACTTGCACAAATTAGGGAACTACCCGTGTGATGAAGGAATTATGCGAGTTCCCATACACTGACAGCCTCTTCCTTCCCTCCCACACAGGCATATACTCATTGGATTAGTCT
Source organism: Platalea leucorodia (assembly GCF_965183815.1). Classification (NCBI taxonomy): domain Eukaryota; kingdom Metazoa; phylum Chordata; class Aves; order Pelecaniformes; family Threskiornithidae; genus Platalea; species Platalea leucorodia. The sequence goes on along the minus strand of NC_138826.1, from coordinate 20,253,359 downwards.
GCCACCTGCATAGCTCCTTCTACAAATAAAAAAATATTCCTACTACTCATATCACACAAATATACGGAGGCTCTTTGTGTCGGTGAAATTGGGAAGTCCAAGAAATGGCAAGGCTGATAGAAAACAAATATCATAGTAAGAAAAATATAAAGCTTAAAATGTCCTTCTGGAAAAAAAAAAAACAAAAAAAACCCACAAAAACAAAAAAACCCAAACTCTCACTTTGAAAAGCCACAGAAGGAGAAGTGGGTTATGGACATCAGGAAAACTCAGTCCAGCTGTATAAGGTAAGGCAACTCAATACTCCAGAGTTAACTAAGGCAGTACAGTTGACCTTCATGTATGAAGCAGATTGGTTTGATCTACATTTAAACACCAGTCATAGTTCTCTCACGTGTTATCTGGACCCTCCAGAAACTCCTGGAGATCTAAGGATATTGAAAGCTCAAACGAAACCAGAGTCACATTAGGTGCACGCAATTAAAAAGGAATGACCAGCTATCATCCCAACCAAATCCACCAGGTTAACAGATCCTCCAAAACCCTGCCCTTATGCCTGGTACAGCTATCTCCACAGTACCTGAAATATGGCAGAGAACACTGGCTCTCATTTCTATCTCTGCAGACACTGCATTTTCTAACAGTTAATACTGTTTTCCAGGCTCTGCTTGCTTAAGCTTATTTCTAAGCCAAAACCCCACCCTAACCCTTCCTCAGCAGACCCTGAATTCAACATAATTTTTACTGGCCATAGAAGCTCTCTCTTACTGCATTACCACAAACATTTCATGATGAAACAGCAAGCCCCCTTTCTAGACTTTGTTTTCTGCAGCTGACTGAGGTACCATATGGTGCTAAGGCTGCCTTGAGTTTTGAGACTGGAATTAGCATTTGAGAAAGCAACAAGAGCCATTTGCTTTCAGAGATCCCATTTTTCCTTTATCTTCACAGATGCTAGAGGATCCAATAATAAACTTTGCTCTCGCAGCCCTACTTTCTCAAATGTTGTCCCTGAACTCAACTTTATATATATACTGCAGATATTTCAACATGTCCAAGAAAGAAGCATAAGGTATTTGTTCCCAGGTGCTTAGGAACCCAGTCTACCTGACAATATCCAGCAGTAAAACAACTTCTCTGGGCCTGGGTTTCTTCAACCATCTCTCTAACTGCAACCCTAATTTACCCATCTCCATAACCAGAGATTAAGCACTTCAGTCACTACCAGACCTAAATAAAACACTTTCTGAAGCAGTCAGTCAGCTCTTTGTATCTATACTTTCCACCAGTAAACCTTTCTCACCATCTCCAGCTGCCTCAAACACTAAGCCTAATCCCAAACAACACACTATCCCTGGGTTTAACATAAGTATCCCAGCTGGCCGTTGAACTTAGTGTAAACCATTCTTCCCCATTGGTACAAGTTCAAAGCTCTTTACAGGCGGTACAGGCTTCCTCCTCATGTGAGCCAGACAGACTTGAGAGGGAAAAGCTATACCAGTATGAATTGGGTAGGGTTTTCTAGGAACACGTATGTAATGGCAGCAGATCCAACTTTCAAGCGTGCACTTTGAGAGATAAGATGGGACGGGAAAGGGGCTAGCTCATAGGATGATGTCAATGTTAACTTTAGACGAATGATATAAGCACAGTGCCCTTCTGTTCATGGAAGGATGGGGAAAGAAATGCTATTCAGAATTTGTACGACAATCATTTCACTTCCTTATTAAGGTTCACATTGCTGATTACATTTTTCCATTATATATGCTGAGCCAAGCTTTTGTACTGCACTTGAAAGAAAATGATTGAATGAAAGACCATGCATGCCAGGAAACTTCCTGTCAAGTCATTAACGAAAAAAAGAAAACAACGTCATTTCTGAGACTTTTTTTAAGGAAGTTTGTACTACTTTTTGTTTCTTTACTTGTCACAGCTGGGACAGCAACAACAATTTTATATATCTCTCCTGATGTTTTTCAGGAGTTAAACTGTAAAACATTCCTTTGATGTTTTCTGTTCTCACTAAGTTTAGCTGCCAGTAAGTTAATTCTCAGTATGTTAACAATTACATTAAAACAAATTTAAATATTAATTTAACATTATAAAGTACAATATTAATCTATAATATTACTATAATGATGTTCATATTAATAGAATTATTCTATTAATTATTAATTTATACACTATATTAATACATTAAATATTGTTATAAATAATATAGTAAAACCATAAATAAATTTCATTTAAAAATTAAATCTGACTATGAAATCCATCCTATGCCTGATCTAGAAACATCACAAATGTGCCTTTGTTGCTTATATTTCAGAATACTAACACTTTGACTTATCTATAGTTCCAGACCTAAAAATAAAGCCCCCAAATAGCATTTTTGTGATAACTGAAACCAATAACCAATTTTACCAAAAACATGAATAGTTTCAACCAAAGAAAACAATCAGCAAGAATGCTTTTTGGAGGTCAAAAAAAGCTGTTAACAGTTCCAAAGCTATTAAAAAGTAAGCAAAAGCTTGTGTTCTACGTTTTCATATTACTTTGATATCAAAGTAAACTGTTACTCTGAAGCAATATTTATTTCTATGCTTGAAGGAAAAAAATCTTTATTTCATATCAACCCCACATTACATATTTGGGGTTTGAACATGCTATGAGATTGAAAAAGCCATATGTCAGGTATTATATCTTATTAGGCAATTCAATATTACTGAAAAAAACAGATTATAGGTGTGTTGTTTTCCAACAATATTGGCTGGTCTAGCAAAAGATAATACAACTTCCTACAAACTCTGTTACTCGTTTTTATAACAGTTAAAATAATTTGTAGTCTGCTTGGCTTCCTTCCCTTCTTCCTTGCTAAAATTAGTTGTTCATGCCTCAATCTGTCACCTCCATCCTTTCTGAACCCAATAGTGAAAGCAAGTTTGGATTTTAATTCTCCTCTTTCATTTTTGTTTTAAGACTATTTTTTTCATTCTGTTTGAGTTCAGGATTGGGTCAGTCTAAGTCAAATTATTCAAGAAGTTTGAAATATCACATGAGCCTCTCTCAGCAAACTACATATTGGTGCTTCTATATTCAGACACAATTTAAATCAGGTAGTGCAGTATTTTTCCTGAGTATACAAGGGAGAATTTTGGAAAGTATTTGTGAAGTCTGATGAGCAGCCTCACAAGGTTGCTTTCATAGATTCTGCTAAAGCGGCTCATTCAGAGCAGGAGCCTTGCAGGTGATTTGAAGTATCTCCTGTAGGAACCATGTCCCCTTGCCTATAATGGGAGTACTGGGAATCAAACTCCTATACAGAGAAACTAGTCTTTGCAACTAACCCCTTACAGCTTGATTCCTGTGAAAGTAACAGGCAAGAGAGTCTTTTTTTGAGATCCAGAAGTATATTTAAGATGTCCACGTTGCATACAAACCAATTGCATACAGGAAGTTTTAACTGCTGAACCCAGATAAATTGACCCACACAAATCCTATTTACATGTACTTCCATTCACAAAGTTTAATTAATATCCTAGGACATAAAGCCTTCTAATTTGCATGCAAAAGAGAGCCACCAAAGTTTCTCATTTGATCTCTCCCTCTACTTAATTCACTTGCTCCTGTCATTCCCTTCTGAGCACGTCCCCTGGTCTGTTTCATGCATAGTCATGTCACTTCCATTTCCTCCTAATTATTTCTGGATATTTCCTCTAAAGACTCCAATATGCCTTCACTTCTCCAGTATCAACAATATCCAAGCACATCCCTGGCTTCCTTCTGCCTTTCACCTCCAAATTCATTGAGTGTATTCTGTGCAACCACTGCCTGGAAGCAGTTTCTTCCCTTGCCATCCTACCTCTTCTCCAATCCTGGCACTCAAAAGAAGCTCCTCCCAGGCTATAAGCAACCTGAGAATCAATATTTAATCCTTACCCTTCTTGAGTGTCAACTGTTTTCCAAGCTCATAAATATACAATCCTTCTCACTTCTCCGTTTATACCTTATCTCTAGTAAATAATAAGATTTATGAACTCAGCTCCCATCTCTAGTCTGACAGTTTAGAGATCTATCACTGAACACCAGGTACTTTCGTCCCAACAAAAACTTTTTTCCATATGTCAAGCATCTTCTTATAGATGTTAAGATGACATCTCAAGCCCAGCAGAATTGAAAAAGGGCTCATAATTCCCTTCCAAATTTCTGTCATCCTTTTTCTCAGGCACAATGGATAAGATGCATTGCCATCATTAAAACATAATGACACTATTTCTGACATTGGCTTCTCCTTAAGTCCTCATATTGAGGCTATGCCTAAGTCTTGCCAATTCTTTTCGTACAACACCACCAAGATATATCCTTCCTTAACCTTTTACATATCTAAGACTTGCTCTTCAGGTAGCCATCACTGTAATGTCTTTCTCCTTAAGAACATTCTTGACCTTTTCATACATAGCCTATACGCTATTTCAAAGTTAATTTCCTTCCTCTGTTTGAACTTCTCAGTCCTCTTTGCATCTTTCCTTTGCTCTAGTATGTCAAACATAGACTATTGATCTTCACCTTCAAGATTTTTCATAGCACGATCCATTTGTATTCGCCATCTCTCATATAATATCAAGGTCAGGTTTCAGCTTTCACTGCCAGTGATGCTTGTTGCCTAATCATTACATTTTACATTTTTAAACTGCTTCCTTTGTGTTTATATCCACTTTTCACTCAAAACTTGAAGGATCTCTCTGTCGATATTTGCAAAATGAAAATCACTATTCTCTTTCAAGTACCTGCTTAAAAACTTTCCCTTGTTGTGATACTCACAGAAGCTTGAAAACAATGTGGCATACGATGACCACAGTCCCTCTGGGTGATTATTACTGCTCTATTGTCTCTGCACATAGGTCCTCCAGACACTTGTGCTGTTTTATACTTAACCTGCAAATTTTGTGAGGCAGGACCTTTTTCTCTGTGCTACGTTCAAAACAGAATCCTCCTCTGTAACTACAATTTCCTGGCATTGCAATAATATTGCTAGTAATAAAAACAACAAATAAAACGCAAACCAGAACATTTCTGAGCTGAAAAGAATGAAGTCAACTGAAAAACTCATTCACAAGATATAGCTCTACTGATTGAGCTTGAACTAAGGAATAGTTAATCCCTTTGTATTGAGACAAAGTGGGTTTTTTTCACTTTAAATTTCTCAGTCTTCCATGGCCAAGAAGTTGGATGCAATGCAAAAGGAAGATGCAGGATGTGATCACACGCGATCATAAAAGAGTTGCTCCTCCACGACAGTAAGTTCCTCTAGGACCTATTCTGTGGGAGTATGGTAAAACCCTGTTTCGCAATTCTTTGAATAAACAATTATTGATAACAAAACTGAAGGAACAATAGATTTGTGTGGAACAGAAGTAATTTTGGTACTGGAATGGGTGATATTCTCCAAAATAAGGGGCATTCAGAAGCTTTATTTTAGTTGCAGAGTGCAATATCCTTTATTTTATACATATCTGAAATCTGATATGAGAGCACGGAAAATTTTCTCTTAAATGAAAACAGCCTTTGGGGAGTAGGGCTTGTTTGGTTTGCATTTTTAAGCTGTGACCTTACTTGTGAGACATTGTGGGTTTGGCAACTACATTATTGCTAATCTGTTCTGAAAATTTTAAAATCTTTAGTCTGAAAGGGTTATTTCTGCATTGATTTTATTTTTTCCAAAACTCTAAAGATAAGTGAGATAATGGAGATCTTAGTTCATGCAGTAAGGGGAAATTTTCTAAAACACTAATTTCAAGACAGGAAATGAGTGTGTATGACAGACACACTTGTAAAAAATTTAGTATTAACAAGCATTACAGTATGTCTTCAATACTAACACAATACTGAAGGAAGAAAACATAATAAAGCAGAAAAGGCATATCTGACAAAAAACTAAAATTATTTACTGTATCATGAATTAGGATTCTATAGTAGTTAAATATTCCAGCAAATAGCAAATGAAGCTTGCTTTTTGCCCCCTGTAGATTTTGGAAATGAATGCTTAATTTGGAAAAAAAAGGATTGCTAAACAGAACTATTTGTATTCTTGAAAGAAAAATGTGCATTTCTTTTTTTAAATAAATGTGTTTCCAAAAGCTCGGATCATCCAATATGCATCAAGTCAAAACAGAAAAAACAGAATGGAAAGGGAAAAAAGCAGCTTCGGTTACATTTTTACATGCTATATGTAACAAAGACTGAAAAACAAGGGAAGTCTCTGAAATTGCTGAGGTTGGAAACCAGTACAATCACACTGGTCACGTTTGCTTCTGCATGCAACACCGTGCGTGTGGTGTCCTCCTACAAGATGTAAGGTTTTAAATCCCAGGAGATACATTAGGGTTGCAATCATGAGATCCATAAGCACTGTTTCCTGCAGGAATTCTTCCAGATTTCCTCCCCTCAAGCTTCACATCCATTTCCCAAGCTGCTCTTCTCAGACCTACTTACCCAGTGGTGGATGAAAAACTGGACATGAACCAACAATGTGCGCACGCAGGCAGAAAGTCAACAGTACCCTGAGCTGCATCAAAAGAAGTGTGGCCGGCAGGTCGAGGGAGGTGATTCTGCCCCTCTGCTCCGCTCTGGTGAGACCCCACCTGGAGTGCTGCATCCAGCTCTGGGGTCCTCAGTACAGGAAGGACATGGACCTGTCGGAGCGGCTCCAGAGGAGGGCCACAAAACTGATCAGAGGGATGGAGCACCTCTGCTATGAGGAAAGGCTGAAAGAGCTGGGGTTGTTCAGCCTGGAGAAGAGAAGGCTGCGGGGTGACCTTATTGGGGCCTTTCAACACTTGAGGGGGGCTTATAAGAAAGATGGGGACAAACTTTTTAGTAGGGCCTGTTGTGATAGGACAAGGGGTAATGGCTTTAAACTGAAAGAGGGTAGTTTCAGACTAGATATAAGGAAGAAATTTTTTACGATGAGGGCAGTGAAACGCGGGAACAGGTTGACCAGAGAGGTGGTAGATGCCCTGTCCTTAGAAACATTCAAGGCCAGGCTGGATGGGGCTCTGAGCAACCTGATCTAGTTGAAGATGTCCCTGCTCATTGCAGGGGGGTTGGACTAGATGACCTTTAAATGTCCCTTCCATCCCAAAGCATTCTATGATTCTATGGTGTCCTCGCTCAGATTTTCCTCAGGCTTTTCTCACTGCTTACACTAATGCAAAGCCCTGCACTCCTCTCTTCTAGCAGGGCTTGACTTCCTGCATCCTTTCTCTGTTGGCCTGCTTGGGTCTGACTTTACCCCGGGCATCTCGCCATCAATGGGTAACTGAAGCATACACTTTATTTTCATACAAACAGAAACACAAGCATCCTCCACCTATCACTATTTGCATGCACGAGAGGGCACAAGTAATAGCAGCAAGAAGTTTGTTTTAAAGAAGGGAAAAGTTAGAATAAACTTGTTACTATGGGATGCTTCGTTCCATCAAGGAGATGTGTAACTATGCATCACTTCATACTTTGCTTTTCCTGCCAATTTGGCCTATTTTTTGGCTGTGAATGCTGTTAAAAACTACAGACTTTAGACCAACAATTTTTATTAGATTCTTCATTGACATGGGATTTTCATATAATAAAAGAATACAAAATATATTCACCTAGCTAAAAGACTTTATACTGAGCTTTCTGACAGCAATCAAATGCCTTTCTTAACTTCAAAGGTGACCCTTGCAATGTCAAGTCACCTTCCCTTGAAAGAAGCAGCATTTGATGCAGGAAGTGGGGTCCGGCGTTTTCAACTTTTGGACTGCCAAGAGGCCCCCATTCATGGCCCCTTGCCCCTCTGTTGCCATCAGTGAGGCGCAGCTGGGAAGGGCCTGGGTCCTCCCCCATCACGATCAATGCAGATGACCTGCAAGAAACCCAATATAGCCTATGGCCAGTGGTTCTGCCAAAGGAAGGGGACGTTGCCTGGAAGAAGCAGGCATAGGGTAAGCTGAGCGAAGTGGGACAAGGGAGGAACAGAGGACAGTTTTGATTTGTAATCTCTAGGAATAACTACCTATATGCAATGCTCTACTTGACTCATCTTATTAATGGTCCACTGCATGCCAGTGGCCTAAGATCAGAAAGGCATTGCGATATACCAAGTACTGGTCACTTCTCTGAGATATACTCCTGTCTTCTGTAAGTGGAGCCTTTATTTTGAGTGGGTGGCAATTTTGGACAATGCAAGGCAAAAAGGAAACTTAACAGTATACACATCAGGTTTAAAGTACACGTAAATCGGGATTAAAGCTCAGGCCCTTTGCAGGTGATTCATTCAAACCCATGTTCTGAAGAACTGCGCTGACCTTGAGATCTCACGTTCCCTGAGCTACCAGGAGCTCTCCAAGAGCTGTCTACATTACTGTGTACATAGGAGTGTCCTGGTTTCAGCTGGGATAGAGTTAATTTTCTTCCTAGTAGCTGGTAGAGTGCTGTGTTTTGGATTTAGTATGAGAAAAATGTTGATAATGCGCTGAAGTTTTAGTTGTTGCTAAGTAGTGCTTACACTAGTCAAGGGCTTTTCAGCTTCCCATGCTCTGCGAGGTGCACAAGAAGCTGGGAGGGGGCACAGCCAGGACAGCTGACCCAGACTGGCCAAAGGGCTATTCCATACCATATGATGTCATGCCCAGTATATAAACTGGGGGGAGTTGGCTGGGGGGGAGTGATTGCTGCTCAGGGACTGGCTTGCATTGGTCAGCGGGTGGCGAGCAATTGCATCACTTGTTTTTCCTGGGTTTTGTTCCTCTCTTTGTTGTTGCTGTTTTCCTTTTCACTACAATTTATTATTATTATTATTGTTGTTGTTGTTGTTGTTATTTTATTTTATTTCAATTATTAAACTGTTCTTATCTCAACCCATGAGTTTTCTTACTTTTGCCCTTCCAATTCTCTCCCCCATCCCACCGGGAGGGGGAGCGGGCGGCTGCGTGGTGCTTAGTTGCTGGCTGGGGTTAAACCACGCCAAGGAGCTAAGGCCTTTTTGGCTGCTTGCCTGGGATTGGAAAGTTCACTCTCATGCACTAAAAATGGTCACAGGTCTCACGACAGCACTGTCCTCATAGCAAAGGCAATTCTGACCTCCCCCGCCCCCAAATCTATTACGACTATACTAACCTATTAAGCAATAAACCCAGAACTTATTAACTAAAAAATAACACTAAAATAAAGGGAAAAAATTGAGCTCGATTACAAAACATACCTTCCACAATGCAGGACAAGGAAGCAGAGAACATTTACATTGCCAAGGCAGCTCATTTCATGCACTATGCTTCCCAAGGTGCTCTGATGCCAAAGCGCAAACACAAACAATGCAGAGTTGTGCTTACCACAGAGGGGCATCAGGCTGTGAAATTCCAGTCATGAAACAGCCATTTCTCGCTGTTTTGTACCACATACTCTAGCTGCAAGGGTAGGCCAGAAGAATTTTTTTAACACAAATTTACTACTGGGAAATTCTTTTTAAAATCTCCTACAGCTTGTGCACTGAAAACTGTAGCAGGAAATGTAACATAAAAGCAGCACAGTCAGTAAGTATTCTAGTCAGGGTAAAACCAAAAGAGAAGAAACGGCTTAGATGTAGTTTTATGTGCCATACCTGCCAAAGTTCCCACATCAGGTTTCATGCGTTTATGCTCATATTTTCCTTTAAAAGGTATTTTCTCCCTTCACTGTAAAAAAAGCTACACTGTCATCAGAGGAAACCAACCAGAGTACTTTCTCTATAGTCAAGCTCACTCTAAAGTCAAACTGAAAAAAAAACTACACTGGTAGTTTGGCTCTGTAATTCCTCCCATTTAGCTTATAATAAAAACAGGTAATGCAAAGTTTCATTGTTCCTTGTGGTTGCTGAGCTGATAAAGGTTAGAGTCTCTACTTGGGAATTTGCCAATCTGTATAGCAAATGGCTTTACCTACAACCTGGTTTGTGTGAATTGTTCAGGTATCAGAGTTTAACATGTCTAAATATGTCTAAACATGTACTTTGATTTTTTTTTTTTACTTTAATGTTAGCCTTTACCATTGTGAGCTCTTCTCATTCATATTTTTAATTTTGTAGCTTTGTATTTCTGTTCAGTGTTCTGCATGGGAACTGAACCGTCTCAAAAATCTGAACCGATCAAAATTCAACCTTTGTTATGTGCTTTGCACTTAATGGGACTACTTCATCATCATTAAGCAAAAACTATACACCCTCGGTCTAATTCTGATCAGTAAAAAATTTCCAACTGTGAAATCAGGTTCAGACTCAGAAGGCTGAATGAAACGGGATCCCCCAGCCGTGGGGAGGGGATCCATCCCTCCCTACTTACCAGCCACTCAGTAACGGCAGACAAGGAGAATCACCCATGGGACTGCCTAAAGCATGCTCATGTCATTGCCCTGATGAGCTCTGGTCTCCAGCACAGGAAAGGAGGAAACATGCTGCCTTATTTTTCTCCCTTATGTCATTGTCCTTCCTTGTATTGTGACTGGACTAACCCACATGTCATCCAGAAATGGGAGCCACCTCATGTGGCTGCAGAATTCAGGGCCATGAGGAATTAATTGCCTGCCTGGCATCTGCATGCCAGATGAGGGAGGGGAAAAAAAAAAAAGTTTCAACTCACCTGTGGGTGAGTAGATGTTTTTGGCTTTATCCCACTACAGCTCACATGGGCTGCTAGCTCATGAGTTGATCCACCTACTACACCAGCACATACTTCATTTGCCAGACTTTCTCATGGGGCATAGAAGGGATTTTCTCAAATGGGAGAATTTGCAAACTGCAGTGTAAACATCCCAGCAGTACAGGCCTCTGGTTACATTTCCATCTGTCAGAACTCTAGAAGTTTCTAATGCATCTGGCAAACATACAAACAAGCAAACGAACGTGCAAATCCATTATAAAAGTGAAAAATCTTCCGGGGCTACAAGATCCACTTCTATGCTTTCACCAAACCAAACCTTCTTAAAATACAACACTTAGGTTCTAAAACATTGAGAAAAACGTATTTTAAAATCTTTAATAAAATCACAGTAATTGCCTCTAAATGAAAACCAAGGATTGGTGTATTCCCCTCTGATATATGTGATGGAGATGATGCTGGGTATTCCAATACATGAAGTGCAGACAGTCTGCTCAGTGCAAGAGAATTCCCTCCAAGTTTCCTGCAGAACAGACACAGTTTCCTGTAGCAGTATGTTTATCTGTGAGAAGCTATCATCTTCTCAGCAGTGCGTCTGATGAACACAAACCCTTGCTAAAGGGAAACTGAGCGCTGCTAGGAAGACAGTGAGAAGGTCATTACATCATTCAGCACTGATTCATCTTAGCCTTGACTGGTATCTGATAAACTACAAATAACCTAAGGTACATTTTAATACTCTAATCACTTTCACTCTGATTATATTTTTCCAGATCAAACATAGGGAAAGAAAACATGATAAAACTAATCCTTTAAAAAAAATCACCTTCTTTAGACTTGCAAGTGGTACCTCAGTGCTGCAAACAAATACCACACTTCCTTTTCCAGAATTTTGTGGGTACGCAAAAGTACATTTAATTTTGGTTTTGTTCATTACTGGGGACCAGATGCTCCAGTGTAGCTCAGAATCTCTCTCCCTCTCCGTCGTAGGACTTCCACTGCTTTCTCTAAACTCTCAACTCACACTCCATAATCTCTGCTTATCTCTTCCCCCTGCTTTTAACTTTATCCTCAGTGAAAAAAAATGAAACACTTGTAACAAAATTAGCCTGCTCAATCCACCTATATACTAAGTTTCTATATTCTATAGAAACTTCTATTCTATTTCTATTTTCTATATTCCTATGAGTCAGTATTTTAACCACAGTCTATTTTCAGCAGATATGACCTTTTGTATACCTACCTTCCACCCCTTGTGCCTTTTTCTTTTTGTACAAAGGCACACCCTGATAGACAGTTCCTATCCTCTACCTCTAAGTGTTGTTATCTGGCCTCATAATTTTACCAGATAACTTAGAAAGATAGCAGAAGTTTGTTGACAAGCTGCAATCTAATGTACATAAAACTGAAAAGGGAGTTAATGTATAATGGAAAATGGAAATGAGTTAAAAGGCAAGCTCCTAATAAAACCGCCTAAGAATGTGCCATGCTAGAGTGCCAATGAACTGTAATGGAGACCATGGGCAAGACTATTCAATAAAGAGCTATTAAAAACTCCTGTAAAATAAGAGCTGCAATCCAACTGTTTACTTTTATCCAGACATGCTTAACTTTTAATCTAAATCAATCCCCTCTTTCTCCCGTGTGCTTTTCAGAGCTAGCAACCACTTCCCCAACTAACCCCATGTAAACACTCCAACTCATCAGTCATACAATAGATGTCACAGAAAGTCTTTACTTCCACACTACAAACTGGCAGCTTCAGTAAAACTAACTAGAACACGTACATTAATTAATGGACTTCTGCTTTTGACAACAAAGAGAAGAAACCTTCACTAAGTAGCTCTCCAAATGGCTTGTTTATGTTCAAAAATAACAAAGGGTCTACTGTGAAAGGAATAATGAAGTTCAGATGTCTGTTGCAAAGTGTTCCCAAAAAAGCAAAAAGAATATTACTATATTTGCATCCTCAATAAAGCTTTTAATTCCTCTTATTCTCCTGTCTCCTCACTTGAAGCTATGCCTTTTGTCTATCCAAAACCAAGGGAAGTTGGTTCAAGTCTTCAAGTTGAGCCCACAGCTAAATCACAGCAGTTCTTTCTGTCTACGACATTTCCTACCCAAGCCAGCCAGCCAAAAATTCTATCCATGTTCTCATCATGTTGGGTATTGCAACATCCTTTTCTCGGGAATTACCAAGCACAGTCTTGTCCTGCTCCAGTCCACCTAGAAAGCAGCTGAAAATATCAGCTCTCTCATCTTTTTCCCATTGCATCTTTCCACTGTTGGCCCCCACATGAAATTGAAGCTCTTTATCTTCTCCTTCAAGGCCTTTCTGATTTCTGCCTATCCGTCTATAGAGAAAGATTAACTCCCAGCACCAATCAGCCTATTCATCACCACTGTTTGTCTCAGGAAGGCACCTCTTGCAAAAAATTACACTCACAAGAAGCTCCCATTAAATAAAAGCAAAGGCATTTTGCTATCCTTTTCCAAGGATACACAATCCCTTTTGCCATGGTACACAGATGAGAGTGGTGACGAAAATCACCTCCCTGTCTCCTTCCAACTGCTTGGACCTGTTATCCCAGGCTTCATACTCAGTGCAAACACTGTATTGGAGGGGGTGTGAGAAGAGGAAGGGAGGATGTTGTAGGTACCATATGTTTACACAGTTCCAGTCACAATAGAGGTCTTCATCCATAAGTGCAGTTCCTAGACACTGATAATAAACAAAGAGTAACAGCATGCCTGGCAGAGACAGGCTTCTCGATCCAGGCTGTGAGCATCAAATCCCTCTCCAGCACAGTGCAGATTTCACACACAATTGCTAGCTGCTCTCTTTCCAGCCTGGTTCCCCTGAAGAGGCCATTCCTGGTGTCTCCAGCACTCAGCCCTGCCTGGGTCTCACAGCCCCGCTCCCACCCGTCACACGGGAGCAGCCAAAGCCATGACAAAGCTCCCCGAGCAGCTGGGGACTTGGAGCAGACCCGTACACTGATGCGCTCCAGCTGCTGGCAGGGCCCCTTCCTGGCTGAGTGGGTGGCAGGAGCTCCAGCGCTTGTGGTGAAGAAGTGAAAGCATGCCAGCAGCCCCGCAAAGTGATTCACAGCTCCCCCGTAAGCATTTTCCTGTTGAGATGACTGTGCTCCCTGCCTTACACATGCTCTGCTGACAGGCTGCAAGCAAGTTCAAAGGGTCAGCAATCCTGCAGCAGATGCTGGGGGAAGACAACCAGCAGAGCCAACTTCAGCTACATCACCAAACAGGAGGAAGAGTGGTGCCACTGCATCACATCGCAACAGGAGCGGGAAGAAGGGGGTCAGGACTCCTCTCAGGGAACATCACCAGCCAGTTTTCCAGTTTTGTAGCTCCGTGAACAACATTGTCAAGGTTAAAAAAAAAAAGGTCATCTACCTGCTAGCAAAAAGTAATGCATAAGTCTCTGCACTTGGGAGGGGGTCCTGCTGGGGTTCCTTGCTCCTCTTCCAACTGTGAAGGCTGAGCATGGGTAAGGGTGAGAAATACTGGGGGGGGGGGGCATCAGAGAACTGGAGAAAATTCAGAAGCCACTCGTGTCCCCGAGGGACCAGCAGTGCCTAGCACAGACCAGCACTAAGCTGGCTGGTTCAGGCCCATCTGGAAACAGAGGAAACCACATAATTCTGGAGGCTGACAGGGACTCCTGAAGATCACCTAGTCCAACCTCCTGCTCACAGCAGGGCTAGCTTCAAACAGCACCCATAGACCTCAGGGAGTTCTTGTTTCCATACCAACCTCAGACAGCTCATGGGTTTCAGGGCCTGAGCTGAAGTCAAAAGTTTGTGGTAATAGAAAGTGGCTTAAATCAGGCTGAGCACACCATGTGAATGCCCAAGGTGCCATAATCACAGGGACTGGGGATACCGCCACCATATACACGCATTTGTCCTCCACCCTTCTGCTTTCTCTGCATCTTCGGCCAGATGCAGTTCACTATTTGCTGGAAAGCCAAGCAGCCTCTTCATCTATGTGTGAGAATAAAAGGACAAAGAGCCAAGAGTCATGTGCACAATGAAGACATTATGTTCCAGTCTTCTTCATTATCTGCGCTGCTCGTGAAGGAACTGGGGGCGGGGAGGACATCAAAACCCTCGGTATGGGAAGCATTTGAGTTGACATTCAAGTACAAACAGCTTTGGTCTATTAGACTTTCTGCCACCAGAAGTGATTACATCAGTCAGAATTTGAATACACTCTGACCTAGATTTTCAGAAGCCCATAAAGAAGATGGTTGTCCCAATCCACTTTCACAGGTATGTACTGATTAATTTAGGATTTGCTGTTCTATTTGTTGAAAAATAAAATAAAATAAATTTTTAAAAAATCAATGTATACAGACAGTGGGTTGAGAGTTGGAGTTTGGGTGAGGACGCAAATGATCTGGCTAGGGAGTGGGAGCAGTAGGATTTTTTTTTTCCCCAGAAAAGCCTGGGAATTTATATCTTGTGTCACTGTTTAAGTATCGGCAGGAATGTTGTAAGCAGATTGATCTGACAAAGTCAATTAATTTCCTGGTCCTGCTGCTATGTTTGTTATTAGCCAGTGTCAGCTGACTTTTGGACAATGAGTCATGTCATACTTATTATCAGCAATATGTCATTTTTCCTTGTCAACATTTCTAAGCTCACCTGGAAAGCAGAGTACACTGGGAACCTTACAGGAATCTTCTGCTGCTTCTTTTGGGAATTTACCTGGCAGATCTGGGCCTTGTGCCCACCATCAAAGATCTGCTGTTGTCTTACAGTGATTTTATGTAACAACACATTAGTGAGGAGCCATAAAAAGCCATACTTCTCATAACATGAAGATTGAAAAGTATCAGAAGTTTTCTCCAAGAAGTATTAAATCAGAGTTCTAGGGTGGATTACATGAACTTAAAATTTTTAGTGGGGAGGACAAGTGAGATGATGGTGCTGATCTGTTTTCTTTGACAATTTTTTAGTATCCCCTTTTAAGTTTTTAATATATAAGAGGAATGTTTCTAATTAAACTGAGTTGATGGGGAACACATCTCTAACCTCCATGTGAGAAAATGCTTCTATGAGCACTCAAAAATTACCCACCATTGCAGTCTGCTTTTATTTTCCTTCTTGTGGGTGTCCATGTCATAATGACAAGTTAGCTTAGGCAATTTAGCAGTAAGCAATTGTAGCCGACTGTTACAAGCCTCCTTCCCAGCCTCACTGGTGATCCAGCAGCTCACCTTAAACCATCTTCCTCCTCCTCCATAAATCACACCCTACAGCCCTGCTATTCCAACCTCCTTTCCTTCTGCACTGTGCTCAGTTCCACTCCCTGTTTGTGATTTCCTTCAGCTCCACATGCCCCATGGCTCAGCTGGTTTCCCAATCAAAATAATCCATCAGGATTTTGTCTCACTCCTCCCTAAGGAAAATGGTAGCATCTAAAGCTACTAAATCTTCCTTCACAGAAGCTTGCTTTTTTTTTTTTTTTTTCCCTTTTTTGGTTTTGGTGGGTTTTTTGGTTTTGTTTGTAAAGAAAATAAAAGACAACAATGCCAGGGCACAGTTTTCCTTCAGTCTCACATTCAAAATGTCTTTAAAAGTTGTGGAGCATTGTTAGGAGTCTCAGCTCTGATTCTGACCACACTTTTTGCAGAAAGCAGTGTCCCAGGCTGCTGAACTCTACGTGACTTTTAAGTTCTTTGAAATATAGGCCACCCTCCCCTTCAGCCCATTTCCAACAGGCTGATGCTCTACATCTCTCTAATCGAGCTCTGCCCAGCATGTTACTGGGAGTTTCTTTGCTCAGTCTCGCCCTCGTTCATGCGATAAACAGTTAGAGATTACACTGGCCTTCAGAAAAGAACAGAGTTCAACAAAAGAGCTTTGTAGACCAAAATCATACAAGATTTAGTGAGCTCTTCAGTAAAGAACTAATGATTAGTTTCAATTCTGAATTATATGTGATATTTTCTATGGGATCTAGCACGTATGGTTATGACTCTTGTCAAATTAGAAGACATGTAATCAGAACAGATTAAGCAAGCAGGAATGAAATTGCTTTGTATGTGGCAAAATAATTCTTGGGTACAAAAAAACCACAGCAATTAGGGTAAAAAAAACCTCAGAGTGTATGTAAAATAAACACACAGGGATGATTCAGCTGCAAAATGCAGAATGATCAACTGCTTTTAGGAGTGGTGGGATGCAGGTTTTTGCTCTCGCCATTAGAAAACAGAAGCAGCATTTACAGGCTTTACTTCTAGATAATCCCCAAACTCAAAATAAGTCTCAAGCAAAATGAGAGCCCAGTAGTAGGAATGTCATTATTTTCAGCATCTGGTTTATGTAAATTCAATGTACAAACTGTGCACAGCACCTTCAAAATAGACTGCATTTTTCGTTCTCTCCTGACATCAAATCGTCCATCCAAATAAATTAAAGGATTAAAATATCCAGTAAACCATAATACACACTGTCAGTAGCCCAACTAGGAAGAGCTTTTCATTAATGAGGTTATTAGATGAAATACACATAATAATATGTGGAAAATAGATGTCTTGTGTGCATTCCTGGTTGCTATATAATATCAAAAAGAGAAGCCAGAGTAAAGCAGCGTAAAAACAGAAAGGAATATGCACTGTCTTTTGATGTCAGAGTTGAAATATGAGAACGTATCCTCCAGAGATGATGTCATGCATCAAATTCTCACATAGCAGCTAGGTGATTTTTTTCAGAATAAAACTAAACTTTTATTTGCTGAAAAGGTACATATTTGGATTATTAAAAACAACTAGGAAATTTATATTATTTTTTGCTGGGACTAAAAATCAATTTTTTAAAGTAACACATCTGTATGTTTAATTTCCATTTTTCAAAATTAAACACTTTTAGTTTTGTTTCCAAATTAAGCTAATAATTGTGGACTAATATAAAACTTTAAAATACCAAGAAACAGATAATGTAACTTTCCTTCGAAAAATGGAAAGAAAAACACCCCACTTGGTTTGATTCCAAATGCCTGTTTTTCTAAGCGAGGCAATTAGAGTCACAGAAAGCTCTGATTTTTCTGTGATGTGTGCAGCTGTTTCTAGACAGCTCTGCACATCTGTGTACCCCTTCCCGTGTGGCCCCCAGAGGAGGGAGACCAAGGCTCTGGCCCTGCGGAGGCAGGTGGAGACACCAGAGCACTGCGCTCTACTCCAGCCTTGAACCTGTCCCCCTTGCAAGCTCCTCTGCTGCTGTCAGGCTGTGTCCTGCAGAGCCGCCACGAGTTATGGCTACACTACGCTGTGGGTTCTGAGAGGACACGGGAGCTTGAGGCGAGAAACAGCAGATGTTAAGGAGGAGAACAAGAGTTTGAGGACAGAGGAGTAAGAGTCGTGGAATCGGTTGTTAGGAGCAATGTGGAAATGGTGTGGGAAAACGGTACAGGATGGGATAAGATGAAACAAAGAGAGGAAAAAAAAACCCAAAACCCCAAAAGACATTTTTAGCAAGTACTTTTGAAATGAAGTGCCAGAGCTTTGCATTCCAATGAGGTCATAATGTCAAGTCTCTGTTTTCACTTCAGAACGAGTTTTACATAAATGTAAATTATCTAAATTCTTACATTAATGTAATTTATGTAATTCTAATTTCCTGCAGAATATTTGCTTGTCATTAAGCTGATATGTCCCAGTACTGGCCAGCTTTATTCTCTCAGTCCTCGGCTCACCTGACTAGGAAAGGAGCAGGGAGACAGGCTCTCTGTTTCTGCAACCCTTAGAAAAAGAGGTCAAACTGGATGCTAGGCATATTTTGTGCTCAAGCTGCAGCTTCACTGTCTAGAAAGAAAGCAGGTCCATCACTAGAAGCTGACCATTTGTGGGTTTGTTTCTTCTCAATCTTTTATCCAGACTGGTTAGCTTTCCTACACAATCCTAGAAAAATCACACAGTCTCCATTACAATTCTGGACCATTGCATCTTTAGCATTGAACAACCCTCTTCAAAATTGAATCCACCCTTTCCACTCCACCCGTGGCCAGCCTGCATCTTGTAAAGTAAAATACATGTAGGCAATACCAATCATAGATCTATGCAGAATGTATTCAACTAACATTTAGCATCTATGTTGCTCATTACTTCCTAAGGGATCAGAAATGAACATTTTCAGTCGAATGAAGTCCAGTCACCTAACAGCCTTAGTACAGTTTGGAATTTTCTTCAGTTGTGCAGATCTCCAAGAAAATCTTTCAATTATCCCAATTTCCAGAAAAATGTTCCAAAAAGTTATAACCTATCCATTCATTTTAAAAAGTATACGTTCACGAGTCAGGCTTTTTTTTTTAAACAAGGCTGACAGTGGATAAAAATAAGACTCACAAAATCCTGACAGACCCAAGAGAAAGAGAGGATGAATGAGAACTATAAGTACAAAAATATCAGTATTCAACACAGAGCAATTCTCCTTGCTGCAAAGACAGAGAGAGTTAACCTTAGCCAGTGTTTAGACTAGTCATTTCCACAGATTTTGTTCTACTACCTTCACAATGCTGCTTGATGTCTAACACAGGATTTCACGTGGACAGGAAACTCCCCCTTTGCCACAAGAAAAATTCTGCTCTCTCTGGCCTTAAAGACTGTGATTCCCCTTTTGTATTACAAAGTTGAGAAAACCCCAGAAAACATTTCAGATCCTTGTACTTTTGAGTAAGCTTCCCCCCCGCCCATTCCAGATTCAGATGTTAGTTTTGGCTCATAGGAAACACTGCTGAAGTCTTCATCAGCACTTCCTTTTTTTTGGGTGGGAGGTTTAATCTTCATCTTGACATGCTGCAAGCCAAAACCAAGCTTCTACCTGGGAGAAAGGATTAGGGCCCACTCAGGTGTGGGTTTTTTTCATTCTTTCTGTTCCAGATGCAAAGCAACTTACATCAGCTAGGATGACACAACTGAGATCAATGCAATACCCGCAGGTGAGGGGGAATGCTTTCAGGGTATTGCTCAAGCAAAGTAAGCGCAGCTCATTTCAGCGGATCTCCAAAAGAGGAAGCATTTCTGAAACTGGTAACACGATGCTTTAGCCAGCTGTCGCTTGCTCAAGCTGACAGCAAAGTGCTAAAGAGAAACTAAATTAAGAAAAAAATTTTAGAAAAAGCTGGAGTGTTTTAATTTTCAGATATGCTCCAGGGTGCTTCTCTCTGACAGGTGCAGGGATGCACTAAGCCATGTAGGAGCAGGAGAAGGGGAGTACGGGGAAAGAGCTGGAACTACCTTGTGCAAGGAGGATTTCTGGAGGTGGGGATGCAGAACGGGGGGAACAGGTGAGGTGGTGAGGCTAGGGCTGGTTTTGCTAGGGTGCGGGATTCAGACATTTGTAAGATCAGGTGTGGAAGGGAGTGGACAGCATGGATTGCTACAAAGAGACTGGAGGTCAGAGTACACAGTTTGGGACAGACCACTCTGTTTGGATCTATGGGACAGTCATGTAGAAGAAGAAAAAGCCAGATGAACTGAATCTACACATAGCTTCCTACTAGTCTATTCAATTTTCAAAGACCTTACAGTTTTAGAGACAAATAAAAGCAATTTTCAATTTCTAGGAAAATTCTTCATAGTGATTTCATCTCCAATTAATGTGGAATACCTTTCCTCTCAGAAAAGGCTACTTTATTTGATGATTAGTGTCTCTACTCCCAGAATTTATAATGGTTTACATTACTATCATGCAAACTTGGGTCTTAAACTCATCTGAACTAGATAAATTAAGAGAGAAGTGATTGACTTAGAAAAAAAGTCTACAATAATGATACTGCAAACATTTTTTTGGTGGACAGTGATGATTAAAAACACAGAAAATTACATATTCATGCAATTAAATCACAACATTTCTGTGCCTTCACTTAGAACTGCTGCCATTCTATAGCAAAACTTCATTGGCTACAATTATCAGTCCTAAAATGACGTGGGCTCTGAAGTTCATGGAAGTCCTTCCTTCATTAACTTCCATAGACTTTGGAACTCGGTTTTAGGACAAAGATTATTTAGTCAAGGTTGAAGCTACCTTTCTCAGTAAATGTCAGATAAACTGCAACTCTCCTAGTGTTTTTAGCCACTCAAACTACCACTGATCTCTATGGTCATATTTCTGTCTTGTTCTGCCCTTGGTGTGGTTTCAGAAATTGAGCATCCCCAGGAGGTATACTGTTTCTCTTTTTTTTTTTCCCTTTCTTCCTTTTTTTCTTTTCTTCTTTTTTTTCCATCCTCTTTTCTTAAATCAGCTCCATATTTGTTATTAAGCCTCACTGGTTGAGCTTCTTTTTAAGCAGCATATTCTTACTGTGACTATATCAGACTTTTTGAAGACCAACAGCAAATACATGAACTCATTCAAGATCACTGTATCTACAATGCATTACACTATTTGAGTTAGCTAATTCAAATAGGTTAGCATGCAGTGAGAGCCAAAATAAGAAACACAGCAACACAGTTTTACTGACTGCCAGTCCTCTTGTTGCAATGAAAGCTAAAGATAAGATTCCTGTCATAAAAGACTCCTGGCACTATAACATATCAAACAGACTTCCAGAAATAAGTGCAAGTAGGTGTTTAGTGTGCATAGAATGTCTCTCATACAAACTACCTCCTAGAATTCCCTCCAGGCTTCCCACCACTCGCTTTTCCATGTGGTCAGTCTGCCACCGTTCCCTGTCCTACAGCACTGACCAGCACCTCTTGCAAGAGCTGCTCTCCCTTTTTGCACAGCTCTGGAGTTCACCTTCTTGTGAAGAAGCATGACACTGCTGAGCTCATCATTAGGTCTTTTCTGCAGAACTGTTCAGTTTGCATCACAAGTTGACTCCCTGATTTTGTCACGTTTATCTCCACCCCTTTTCAATGAAAAAAGAGGGGTATAGTTCAAATCAAAGAAACTGCTTGCAGGTTGTAAATCCTCGTTTCTTGTGAATTATTGTCTCCATGAGTTACACACTACAACCACAAAAACCACAGAACCTCTGCCAGGTCCTCCCTGACACAGCACTATCTCCAGCTACCTCCAGGTTTTCTATACTGGCCCAGAAAATCCTCAGTCCTCTCCCCTGCACATTTCTGCAGGGGCCAGCATACTGCTTTTACACAGAGCAAACCAGGGTTGGTTCCTCCCTGCCTCTTTGTAAATGGGTAAATAAAATGGTGTAAATACCTCTCGCCTCTGCCCAGCTAATGATTTTCATAAAATGTGAGAGCACTTAGTATCTTTGGGACCTCTCCTGCCCTGTCCAATTCTGCCGACTTGTGTAACAAGTCCACAAATTACTGGAAGACCCTGACAGATGCTGCAGTTGCATAACTGTTGTTTCCTTCTGAAACTGAGTGAAAAATGATGCTACCACCACCACCACACAAGTCTCAGCTGTCTTGTTCTCTGTCAGCATGTCTTGACTTGGGGGGAAAACCCTTAGGTTGCTCCTGAGATTGAGTGTACATATCCACATCTCCCCATCAGTGCTCCCTCACGGTCCTTTGTGGAGAACATTGCCTCTATCAGACCACCAGCCACGACTCTGGTTTACTGTCATCTCCAGCTTTCTTACAACATGCCTTATATACCACAGGTTTAGATAGATACATACATATAAAATAAAGCCCCATTGTTGTTTTGTTTGGGTATTTTTCTATTTATGTCTATTAAAATTATTTATATATATTTTATATATATACTTTACATATATATATTTACATATATATAATGTATATATATTTATATTATATATTTATGATATATAATTAAAAATATTATATATATTTATAATATATCTTTACATTATATATATTTATAATATATAATTAAATATATTATGTATATTTATAATATATATATATTTATATATATAATGGGTATATATGCACTATCATGAGCTACCTCACATATTGCTGTACAATCACCAGAAGTGCCACACATCCATGTCTAATAATCTCGTCCTGGAATTCCCACCCAAGCAGAATGAAAATGCAGTTCTTCCCTGGAAGCCACTGGCAAAGGTAGTTAGACTAAACACCAGTTACCTTTGTGTGACTTGAGTCCAAACCTTGCTTTGGATCCTATATTAATTTTTTTCTATGCTGCTGTCCAGAATATTTACATTAAAAGGCAGAAGTAGTGTAACTATACAACTGTAACAGCGTAATTATCAGAAAGCCCTTACACTGGATTTTACGCCTTTTATCACATGTATTGCAACAAGAAAAATGAACTTCTAAATCCCTCTCCTTGCCACAGCCAGCTAGAAGTTAAGCAGGTGCTACATCTACATCAAATAATCAAGATTTGTAATAACAGCACTGGGAAATAAATAAAGCCCCATTACTTGTTTTGTTTGGGTATTAGTGCTTTGTAGATAACGCACACCCATCAGCTTTTCAGGTATGTGAAAGGACCAGTTACTGCCAAGTCAAATTTAGATGTTTGTATTGAGAAAGTTTTGATTAAATTCTTCTAACATAGAAGTGAATACAGCTTTCACAAAAT
Source organism: Platalea leucorodia (assembly GCF_965183815.1). Lineage (NCBI taxonomy): Eukaryota > Metazoa > Chordata > Aves > Pelecaniformes > Threskiornithidae > Platalea > Platalea leucorodia. Next base: position 20,230,177 of record NC_138826.1, on the reverse strand, counting down.
ACGTGTGTTAGATTTCTTCACTCTTACTTCACAACTTCACTGTAGCCACCAGGAAGGTGTAAATACCAAGAATGTTATTTGGCATAGCAGGGTAAAGCATAAAATTGAACTTTTCTGCTAAAACGTGTCGGAGGGAAGGAGTGAATATTTACTTTCCACTACTATCATCACATATTTTGAGTCAAAAACCTCCTGCAGTTATAAGTTTAGTTCTTGTTTCTTACTTTCAGACCTAGTGGGAAAAATACATCAACTTACAGCGGATGAAGAACATGTGTATTGATGGATTTTATTCTTCGTTTTGCTTTTCTTCAACTGTAATGATTAGAAACATAATTCATTCTCAGGGAATGCTTAGGTCTCAGAAGAAAGTTTGGCAGCAAGAAGCAGGTGCCATAACTCATTTCTGAATGCAGAAGGTCCGTACTACATCTCTAGCCTCCTGGGAGATAGCTTTTTCCTCTGTGTTTGCAGAGCTCCTGGCATCTAGAGTTTGGCCAGGGTTTCAAAATTATATTAGAAATAATAGTATTTGAAATAGTGCTAATTGCAAATTATTAGGTTCTATCAGGATGGTTAACTTCTAGAAACGATACTGATGCTAGTACATGAGCACTAATTTATCCCATTACCCTATGATTAAGAGGCCTGAGAGAAGAGCAGGGAAGCAGTAAGCTGAAGCTCAATAGGCAAAGGAAATAAAACAGAGAATCAGCTTGTTATGCTGACATGGCTGAGTGCATGTGGCTTTCCACATATAACATACTCTGCTCTTTTTTTGTCTGTCCATAGCTTTCAAAGAAACAGTGCTCCTCTGCTAGCTGTGCCGAGTGTGGAGGGAAATTAAATTCCTTCTTCTAAAAAATTATTCAATTACTTAAGATACAAATATGAGTCACAAAAAGAGAACAAAAAAACCCCAAAAAGTGCATATAGCATATGGGCTAAACTAGGCAATTAATTTCCAGAAAGAAAAGGACGCAGAACAGTAGGCTTAGGGCCTAGGTTTAACAGTGGTGGGAGAAGGGTTTTGGTTGTAAAAACAGTGTCAGAATTTGCTAGAAAGCAGATAAATAGTAAACTAGCAGTCATGGTACTTGCAGAAGAGCGTTGCTACACAGCCAAATTGTCCTCTAGCCAGTTGCAAGCTAGTGATTTTGCTTCAGCTTTCTAGCTTAGTAAACATGCGTGCTATGGAGCACAAAATGGGAGATGTCATAAACTGGAAAAGCGCTTTCCCACAGGCGAGTTGCAAGAAGCATCAGACACTGCTGAATCCAGGCTGAGCCATGGCTGTGGGAACAGAGGAGAGACACTAGCTGGAAACAATCAACCCCACAGGATAAGTAATTAAATGTTCTTTTGCTTTCCTCACCACATTAGTAGTGGAGCTACTAAGCCATTATGGACTTTCTTGAGGCTCCAACTTTGGGCTGGGCCTGATCACGCTGGAATTGTCGCTGGCGAGAAACTTCGACACCCTCAAACGCTGCATCCCGCCGCCCTACGTCAGCACGGCCCTGCTGACCCTCCGGGCACAGACCTACCAGAGACCCTTCCCCTCACGCACAGCACTCTGCTCGCCTTCCTCACCAGAGGACCTGGCACTTGCTTTGCATCCAGGGAAGAAACCACCCATGGGAGTGTTTCAGCTACCCTGCCACCCACAAACACACTTACTACACAGCAGAGAAGTCCAGCGTGAGTTAAGGTCACTTCAGCGAGCATAGTGAGGCAAACCAAGATCTCCCTGGACTAGGATTCAGGAGGGGAAAGCCTTCTCTCCTGCTGCTTTGAGCTGGGACGAGCGGGGCTCAAGTGGGCTCTAGAGGGGCAGGTAACAGGAGGGGGAAAGACCTAGAGAGAAAACACCTGAAATGCCAGCCAGCCTGCATGGAGCTGAGTAGGAGAGGAAAAGGGACAGGGGAAAGTCCTTGCCTTCTCAGATGTAGTATTCCAGGACAGGTTGTGAGGAATAAGCCTCTGTTCACAGCAGGACGTGTGTGCAATGGTTTACAGGCTCTCAACTGATGCAGGCACAAGGGAGTGATCATCTGACTGCCTAAGTGAAAAAACACTGCAAACCTGGCAAAGCAGCTGGCAGTACTCAGCCAGTTTTCTTAAGGGAGGAGGGGAGGCTATCAGCAGCTGCTCAAGGGAAGTATTCTGGGGTTACCAGGAAAAGAGAATACCAGTGGAGAAGATTGCTAGAATAAAAAAAGAGGGAAGGCACCTAGTAGGCATTTGCTCTTTCCGGAAGCTCAGCTGACTAGGCCACCTCTGAGCTTGCAGGTTTTGTAAGCTGCAAGCGCCAGAGGCACATGCTCACACAGTATTAAATCATTCCAGCCCTTAGCACCCGTCTATTTCCTGTGTTCCTTTTTTTGGATAGCTTGACAAATTCTGTTGTGTCAGCTATTTAGACTAGCTCCTGAAGTTTCGTAAATAAATCACTTGAAGAGGCTTTGCAATTACCCAACGTGTTGTTTCTTAGGGGTGTAATCTTCCACAGCTTCTGTGAATGTCTGAAGAGGTGCATTAACAGCCTTGCCTCAATACCATTTCTAGCAGTGCTTGTTCATATTCTTTTGATAAAGAGGGTACATCTTGCTCACCTTAAACACAGATTTTCTATAGCTCATCCTAGACTTCAGGCTACTTCATCCCCTGAATTGCTTGCTGCTTAGTTCTGAGGACAAATAAAAGTACCTGCCATCTAAACTCTCCCTGGAAGTACAGGTAACACATCCTTCCACATCCCTCCAAATCACATATCTGTAGTACGAAGTTTCTCTCAGTAGACTGAAACCAAAGTAGTCATGTTTCTGCACACCTGACCTACTAACCATCCCACTTGGTTTGTTAGCTTTTTGGTTTCCCACACATAAAACTTGTTCTCTCCAAACTGAGAACAGAAGACACACTCCAGTCCATGTGCCTGCAGGGGTTTTTTTAACTTAATCTTATATCTGATGACACAAAAGTGTGTTTGCATTTATGCTGACCAAAGGCTGAGTTCCCTCTTGCAGGTCGCTGTGTTTTGCTGCTGCGGGAATTTCCAGAAAGAAGTAGATAACAGAAAGGAAAAGCTATGTGCAGATGTTCAGTTTGTACCACTCCAGTGGTAAGAACCTGAGGGCTGAAAGTATCTGTGCCGCAGTGGGGAGGACATGTCAGTGCAGCACTCCATCCGTACCTGCCGGGTAGCATGCGCTCCACCGAGGGACAGGGATGGAAGTGCCTGCAGACACACCAGTTTCCCTTTCTCCTTTCTCCCCTCCCCCTGTCCACACCTACAGCCTTGATCACGGTAATCATTGCAGTTTGGGGGACAAGGTGATCAGTAAGCTTTTCAAATCTTCTTTTTAAAAAGACAAAAGTTTGAAAAGAAGGATTAAAAAAACTCAGCGTTTTCCACAGCTAAAGGCCCTTCTGCATTATTTCTGTGCCCTTTAAAGTCTGGAATGCTTGTGTTGGTTGGGTTTGGGGGGTGTGGGGTTTTTTTTCTGTGCCCTAAGCAACTTCAAATTTCCATAAATTAGAAACACATTTAAGTTTTGGAAAACAATTTTTGGCAGTTGTTTTTGCGAGAAAAACATACTGCAAACACAATTTCAGACTGTGCTACAAAGACCTTTCAGGTTGGACTGTACTGAGCAATGCAGGACCAGCCTAAATATTTGAGCAAGCTGGCACATCAGCCAAGCCCAGCACACAGAGCCAGGGTCTTAGACACAGTTTACATGTAGATGTGATAGTAGGCTCACACTGATCAGTCCTTCAACCAAGGTAATCTGGGAATAAATCCATGGGGGTTTTGTATTTTGAGAGAGTCCAAGATGACTGGATTTTTCAGATACAGAAGTGTAACTGGTTCCAAAAGGGTTGCATGGATGTAGGCAGGTAATAGTGGAAGCTTAATACTTGTGCATGAAAGCCAGAATAAGTAAAACTGCTGAAGTGCCTGCTGAGTCCACTAAGATAAAGCCACATCAAAGAGTTATTCACTCCTTCCAATGATGTTGAGGGGCAATGGGTGACAATTAAGTGCTCTGTCATTACAAGTTGCTTCAAAACTACTTTAGAGATAGCATAGTCTCGTAGCCCAAAGAGATACTTGTTTTTCATTTAATCCAGATAACACACTAGATTAACTGAGTCACTAAATTCATTAATGACATGGATTATTTTTCAAATCATAAAAAGTCATAGCTGTAGACTGTAGACTGTGTTGGTTTTCCCCTGTAAAATACTTGTATTTGATCAACATGAATAAGGACAAAACCTTTTCCAGAAGTGAATATTGACTCAGCAAGGCTCTAAACTTCATACACTCCCTCCGAAGCACCTGAGGACCACTTTCCAGCAGCACTGAGAACGCACTCACTAAGCAAAAACCTGTCCCTTGGCAGTGTTGTATACTGTTACCTCAAAATTGCCAAACCAGGTATCATTTGAAAGACTCAGCCTAAATTTCGAGAGAAGTATGGTGCTAAATTGCCAGTGAGAATTTGGGAACTCCTGCAATTTGTAAGATCAGACAAAGAGTTCAATATTTAACGATGTGCCTAAGAACTAAGATACAGTTACAAAGAGAAATGCATAAAATCTTACTTCTTTGACCTTTGTTAAATTATGATTTTTAAAGATATAAAGTGGACAATAGCAGCAGCAAAAATCTCATTTTATAGCTTCAAGGGTCTGTGCAAACATCCTCTGTTTACTCACAAATGGCAACAGATTAGCTTTCAGCAGATTAGATAGGAAGTCTGTGGCACATCATGTCACATTATAATAGGGAAGGAAGCTAGGAGAATTTTGGAACAGAAGAGAGAAAGTTGGTTTCGGTTTTGGTTTTCTGACATAAACCCTTATAACATAGCGTCATGCCGTTCCATTTGTCTGGTAAAGACTGTGATGGTGCACTTGACCCCTTGCCCAGACTGGCAGTAGTTTGGTGCAGGCTCTGGAAGAGGTAAAGGCCTGAGCCATAGCCGGGCCCTGAACCTCTCTACTTTCAATCTGTTCTCTGAAAACCCACAAAGGAGCAAAGTGACAAGGTGAGCATCGATGCATATGAGCTTGGAACACCAATCATGCGGCTGACACATGAATAACGCGTGGCTTTTCTAAGACTCATTTATCCAGGAACAAAGTAAGTTGTGGGTACAACTTAACTTTGTTAAGTCAAGTCACGTTTTTACAGCATCATATTAAAACCACTTTTGCTAATAGCTTTGTCAGTGATTCCTTAAACATTCTAAATCACCCATTTGTGACAAAGACTTGTGGTAAAGACCATGGGGAAATGCAAATATAGGAAGTAACATCTGTAAAACCCTGTTTTAAAATCTCAGCACCATGTGCTCTCACACTCAGTGGTACAGTATATGCTGAACTTTCAAGGAAAACAGGAAAAAAAACAACTCTTATTTGCTTTATCATCAGTATATGTTTTTGTCTATATTTTGCTTTTCATTGAATTGCAAAGTCTTGAAGTTACATGTTTGTCTGGGTCTTCTGCTCATGAGTTTTTCTCATACATACACCTAAAGTTATATTATAGCACACTGTTACAGACAGTGCTTCAAAGTACACACAATACGCAAATGGTTTCAATCCCTCACGGTTTAGAGCCTAAGTTACCTTCAAAGCATTGGAGAAATAGGGACAAGGTATGCTAGGATTATGTCATGATGACAAAGTACAGGTATTTGTAGCATGGAATTCAAATAAGCCATTGCAGACACGTACTAGTCAAATTTTCATTTGACAACTATTTTTTGTTTTGTTTTTTGGTATTCCAAGTTCATGCAATAAGGAGCCTTTAAACTGAGATTCCAGGTCTGATTGGCAAGAGGTTCAGTACAGATATAACCTGGGGGAAATTCCATATTTGAGGAAATGCATTCTTGGTGTGTGTCTGAAGTCATGCAAATGTTGCGGATGTGAGGGAGAGAGGAGTAGGCAGGATCATCATGCAGTACATTGCCTCCTTCTATTGTCACTTTGATCATCCTCACTGCTGCTATGCTATGTTGTTGATGCCAAATGAGACTTAACTCACTTGACTTGACAAGAGCAAGCATAGTTTTGCCTGCAGCTGACTAGGACTCTTTCTCAAGTAGTAAAGTATTTGTTATATCAACTCTTAAGCTTCACGCAAAAAAGCAGAATAATCCCCATGGGTTCAGCTACAACTTTTCTTGTGGGATTTGCTCATAGGCTTCCTATAGCAACATATCCAAGCACCAGTTAGCCTTAACCCTGCTTACTTAGAGAGCCAATAGTACATGAAACAGACTGTTATAGTGTATAGTTACAATATATAGTTATAGTATAAGGTATAACTCATTGAAACCACAGAGCACCCCTGTCAGATGCTCAGTATTTGCCAAGCTGAATTAAGTGGGATTTCTAGAACTGAGAGGGTGACTTTAGGATACCTCAAAATGGCTAAGCAGCCCAAAGAAATCAGAGACTGTATTTTGCCTCCTGCATTTGGCAGAAAAACAGAATACTTCCTTCTTTTTGTAGCACACCCCAAAATACTTAAGATTATAATCATGAGAAAGACTGAGAATTCTTTCTTTCGGCTGAATGGCATGGCAAAAATTCCAGTTTTGTATTCTTTCAAGGCTCAGTTTTTGCTCTCAGGATGTGTCATGTTCTTACCACTGAAAAGAAGGGTTGCTCTTCTGTGATATCCAGAGAGCAGAGGGAGTAGTTGAGTATTAAGACTGCAGCATTTCGTACTGTTTATGATGATGTTTATGAAAATTATTTCCTGTTATCAAAAAGATGCAGTGCCCAAAAGTGCTGTTCCCTTTATAAGTTCACATTGTTGGACATACTAAGGGTTCTCTCTTCTCCTGGACAAACAGCCTCTGTAAGGTCACACAACCCTCTAGACATAACACAATGACAAAGACATTTTTGGATGATGATGTGTAAGCGTTCATTACACATTCTCTACATTATTTGCACTTTCTCTGTTCCCATCACTATCCTGAGAATTTTATTAGTGATACAGGATAGAAGATTATACGCATTAAAATGTTATGTAGTGGACATAAGAAGTCCATATGGATCTCTGCTGAATGAGATGTGGAAGACCTGCTTATCTCTTCATGCTTATTATTTTCAGTGTGACTTCTGTGAGACTACATGGCAATGTTTTATATAAAACTGTTCTTCTAGCAACGTGTAGCCATTTTGTTCTATGGTTTAGGATCCTGAAAAGTTTGATTCTGTTCCTCTGAAATCTACTTGAAAGAATCCTCTATTTTGTAGAAACCCTGTTTATATTCCTTGCCAGGTTTTTGCATGCAAGTAACAATTAATTGATGTGGTTGTGAAGGACCAATGCTCCCTTTTATTAGGGGGCTGCTTAATGTTCTGTTCTCCATAAATTTAGTGACAATTATTCAAGCTTCTCACAAACGTACTAATAAAATTTCACCATGGCTTTTTAAATTGCATTCTTCAATATTCTGTTTCTACAAAATTGAAAACTATTTAAAAATAACACATGATTCTGAAGACAGAGTAAATGGTTCGCTTTTGAAATAACATGACAATATTTTAGTAAGAAAAGTCTGAAACTCTGAAACTCAAATAAATAACACCTATGCAAAAGGAATCATACCTGTTCCTAATGTGAACAAAGCAATGAATAAAATGAAACAATGTTATTTTAAAAGAATGACCATATTTATTTTCTATTAAAAACAGACAGTACATCAAAGTTTAAAATATAAATATAAAAATTATTCCAGAGTTAGCCAACTAGCTTTGTTTGGCAGCAATATCTTACAACATCATTGTGCAATAATATGCTCTGGCAGATTAAACTCCACAAAATCCATGATGTGTACCTTTTCTGTTTACATCATAAATCATCCTACAACAGTAAGATAATTGTTCTGGCGTATGTATAAAACATCATACAATAATACAATATATGCTTTATGAAAGCTGGAAAGAAGGAAAGAAGAGAGAATGTCTCTTAATGCTTCCCTTACACCTTTGACTCAAACAAATTTAAGCAACAGATATTTACCCTCCCATTTGCAGTCATTTAACATAGGCAGTTCCAAGTAAACATACAAATACACATATATTAAGAGGATTTGTTATAAATAGCTATTGCTTTTATAGGCAGCTTCAAATATACAATCTTCCGTATGTCTTTGAAAAATGAATGTCCCAGTTTAGTCTATAAAAAAATAAGAGTTCATCCACAGGTAAATATCCTTAATTAGAATGTGACTCTGTGAATGTCCCAAAGAGTTTGTCCCAGTGGGTGAAGTAAGGAGCATAGTTTGATTTGAATTTCAGATGATGGAGATCATGATGTGGTGCTCCTCCGTACAAACCAAAAGGCACAAGTCGGTGAGTTGACCACGGAAGGTCGTATCCTGAATGGTCCTCCACTGACAACCAGATGTTTACAAGGAAGAAAATCATTTCTGTCAAAGGATGGCATCCGAGGAGCACTGGGTTGATAGCAGCAAAAAATCCCAGCGAGAGCAATTCCCATACACTGGAATACTGTGTAGTAAGAGCAAATGTTGACACATGCTTGTGATGCACCTTGTGGAAGGTCTTGTAGAGCCAAGGCACCTTGTGATGAAGCAAATGCCACAGGAAGTACTCAAAATCAAACAGAAGCAGGCAAACTACTACTTCCAGCAGGGCCTCAGGCAGCTCTGGAGCGGTCGCTGGTAGATTCATTGGTCTCCAGTACCAGTGGAGAAACGTCACCGGGAAGATCAAAACAGCATGGTGATACGCACTTTGAATAATGCAAGGCACCATCATTCCAAGAGTTGGATAGTTCTGTGGCTGGATTTTGTATTTTCTCAAGTTTGGTAGTCTAGTGCTTAAAAAGTCCAGTGCAATATATGGAAGACAGAAAGCCATGTATGCTGTAAAAGAAAACAGCACTGGAAAAAATGGTGACCTGATCAATGGCTCCTTTGCTGTGACAAAGTCCCAAAGAGACTGGAGGCACGACCTGTCTCGCTGTCCATCCATCGCATAGCTGAGCAGCACTCTCTCGGTCAGGCTGCAGTTCATGCTGATTGCAGTCTGAGAGGTCTGTAAATCCTGCCAGCCTTTATCTAGCCTGCTCAAGGGAAAACTCCGCCCATCAGAAATCCTCCTTACTTAGTAATGCATAGCTTTAAAGAGGAAGTTTCCTTTCCTGTTATACAGATATGGTATAATGCATTACAATCTCAGAACAGAATTAGCTGGCCAGCGTAATCACTGGAGCGCTACAAGAGACTTGCACGATAGGAAAAATAAGCAGAAACGCAAAACTCTTAACACTGGAATTCAGAGAAAGAGGGTAGGAACATTTTCCACTCCACTTAGTGCACACACTTGCAAAACTGCTGTCTCTCACTAATTTTAAATTGTGTCATCCTTTGTTATCCTTTTGCCTTTACAGGTAAGGAAATACAACCTGCCATTGATCTTTTATATGACTGCTACCAAAGATGTATGTGTACCTAAACCGCAGGTCTGACCTGTGGATGTTCGGTGAGTAATGGATGTGTGCAAACACATTTTCTTAATGATCCCTTGGATATACAACAGGCTAAGTCAAAACCTTGAGGAGATCTACACTATGCTTCCAGCCTGAATGTGATGCCTGTGACTTATCTCCATCTACTTTTGAGGTCATGTTCTCCTTTATGCTCCTGTATCTACTTGACATGGCAAAATCCACCTGACTTGACTAGATGCAAAACTGAGCCAACAACATTTGAAGAACAAAATATCCCCCAGTTGCTGGGAAGAATACAAGGTAAAATCTCATTATGCTTCCAAGCAGACGCTTAGTGACAAGTATTATTGCATTATTACAATACTCACTCCACATCTCAATAGCTCTTTGAGCAATATGTTATGGAAATCATCCTTTACCCGAGTATCAAACTAACTTATGCAATTAAAAGATCCATTGGTTAGACCTATGTCCTTTAAAGGATCTTCCTTTGACCGTAGGTAAGCACACAGCAGACAGAAGCTAGCAGGCTCGACTCCCAACGTTTCTGATTTGCTAAAAGTATTTTAGGGGTAAACGAAGATTTTGATTTAACCACTAAGCCATCACTTCTTTTATGCTTTTAGAAAAAGACAAACAAAGCTTTGAACATTTACGGAAACAGAGCTTGCCATCAGCTTCCTGTGAACTCACCTCTTTTGTAGGTACAGCATTTATTCTAACATTGGAAATGAGCTCAACTTCCTGGATGGCTTTATTAGCTTGTTCAGATTATTTTAGTTCTTTGCTATTCAGAAAAGAAATCTGATGGGCGGGAAATGGGAGACAGAATTTCCTTGCTTCTCAAAAATTAAGAGTGATTAATTAGCAGCGACCTTTTCTGAACTATGCGTGGACTTCTCCTAATACATAAGTTTGCTTTCAGTCCTAACTATTTTCTCTTCAAGAGATTCCGCTCTTAAGGAAGTGGAGATTTTGCTCTCTCCTTAGACTTTAAGGAGTTTACTGAAACAGTAACATTATCTGTGCTATTATTCAGGCAATCAGAAGTTCTTTGTTAGAGACAGGTATGGTACAGCCTTCGAAGACTCTACCTGTTGCATATACATTTTAGAAATAGATTCAGATTCTCTGCTATTGTGAGACTGTTCTGTTGAACTCAATTAATTCAGACTGTTGAACGTAGTGAAACTAAAACCCAGTGAGAGACACTAATTTAATGGATGAGGATCTATATCCAAGAGCTTCATTTCAATCTTCTGGTTGTATTTTATCCTGACCTCCACTTCACAATAAGGACATGAAAAATGCATTTGTAACTGAATCACCATCTGAGTCTGAAAATATTCTTGTGAGAGATGCTTTCTGTTGATTTATGTAGTTACAATCAGAAATTAAGCCTCCCAGATGGGATACCTGATTCTCCATTTCATTAGAATTATGCAGGGACTAAATTTATTCTATAATGTATTCCAAATCTGCCTAAACAGAGATTGACAGAAATTGCTCAGCTGCCCTAAAGACACTCCTCCGACTAATCCCTAATAGCCATGTGAAGTCCCCAGAAGTTTTAGAACCACTGCTGCCTGCAAGCTAAGATTTAAAGAACAGGCATTTTGCCTGCAGATTAGGTCATAGAAAAATATTCTTAAGTCCCTTAAGGAAAAATAACGGCATTCTGCAGTCTTGTTGCTAGCACATCCTGCAACATAACGCCCAAAGAAGGATCAAGGCCAGCAGCACTCACCTGGGCGGCTGGCACAGCCCCAAGCTGGCCCGGAGGCCACGGGGCCAGCAGCGCCGCCGCCTGCGCTCCGCACCCCATCCGCCCGCACGGCTCGCCCCGGCCGGGTACTGGGGCAGGCTCAGCAAGTGAGTAAGCTCAGAAAAAGGAATCCTCATGCATCAGAGAGGGCAAACCCTTATTCTCCAGAAACTGAGTTCAAGCTGTTCGGCTTAGCCACCAAAAAGCACTTACCACGTATTTCTGCTCCGCTAGCTTGGGTTTCTTTGTCACCGCAAGGTACAATGTGAAGAAAAGACGAAGTATACACAAATCCTTTCTGCACTCAATTCAGCAATACAACCCCAGCTTTTTTCGCTCAAGCTACGATGCTGCCAAACTTTCTCATGTGTTACAAGACTCTAAACGGGTCTCAAAAAATCAAGACTCCTGCTACAGAGTTTAGGTTGAAGGGCACATAGTTTGGAATGAGGCCCCGCAAAGGGTCTTAAATAGATTCCACATGAGCGCAAGACGCAGGCCCCTACCCCAGGCTGCACCGTTAGGTACAAGCTACAAGGTAAACAGCAAAACACCAAGCGGGTAGGAAAACAAGGAAAAGTGAGCAGGAGGAAAAACCAGGATCAACATGCTGAAACTGATGTCACAGCAGCAGAGGCAAAAGTTGTTTTTCCCTCCTCCTCTTCTCCCCCTCTGTATGGTAGGATTATTGCTGTACCAGAGACAAGGCAACATCCCAGTGCGTGCTGAGCCTCCCACCAGAAAAAGGGCGCTGGGGAAGAGGGTTGATAACTTGTTCAGGGCAGTAGCGGGGAAGCAGGAGAGCAACCAGAGCAAAGGCAGGCAGGGGCAGCCCCTTCTCTCATTTTAAAAGAAATTGTTACCATGCTGGAAAAGCAGAATAAGCCCGAGGCCCTGCCCTCCCAACTCACCTCGCTCCGAGGGCCGCAGCGCCCGGAGGCGCGCTGTCCAGCAGCACCCGCGCCCGCGCCGCGCGGGCGCGAGCCCCGGCGGCCCCGCGTGCCCCCGCGCCGCCTGCCGCCGCCGCCGCTCCGCAAGCAACAGCGCCCCCGCGCGCCGCTCGGCTCCCCCCGCCCGCTGCGCCGCGGCCGGCCGCCGCCTCCCCCCGGGAGCCGCTCCCCAGCAGCTGCCGGCGGCGCCGCGCGCAGGGCGTGTTCCCCGGGCTTTGGTCAAAACCTCAGGGGTAACAAAACGCGCTGCTCTGCAGCGGGGCAAAACGTCGGTGGGCGTAGGTCTGTCACAGGTCTTACAGGTGTCACAGGCTGGGAGGGAAAGAGGGAGCCGTGCGTATTTGCATCTTTTCAACCTATAGCCTCCTTATGTTTAGGTATACCGAGATTCAAGTCCAGGATCTGAATCCAAAGAAGGGACGTGAGCCTCTGCTCCTCCCTTCCCAGGCAAGCAGCTCGAACCCTGAGCCCACGGGCGCGCTGAGTGCTGGAGGATGAACCCGCAGTCCCCTGCAGTTTCGATGAAAAACTTCAGCCTAAACACAAAATACTTTTTTTAACAGAACTAACACATTTTCCTAATCAAAATATTTTCATACCAACGTTCCATCTCCCTAACCAAGCTCCGCTGAAAACCTGTCCAGCCAGCACAGAAAGAAAGCTTAATCAAAAGTCTTTTTAATGAATTCCTAAAAATGGCCGCAGATTGAAAGCTGCCAGCACAGTAAACTGTTAATTCTCAAGCTTTACCTTAGCAGGATCAGTTTTCAAAATAATAACCATCAGGAAAAGATCCTAAAATTCTTTCATTCAGAATTCCTAATTCAGTAGTAAGAAATTGATTCACGTCTTCTACAACTACACACGCACATCATTTCTGGAGGAGTCACTATGCAATACAGACACGTTTCAGCTCAGTGTCCTCAGAAAATAGGACCTAGGCAATCATGTTACAGGTGTGGCTACTGTCCATCCAACGTTCGTAATTTTTTATTTCATTGATGGTTCAATGATTTTGTTCATATAAAGTTATTTGAAAATGGGCTACTGGAGAAGGGAGGCCGTTATTAGCATGCTCATGATGTGCAATGCTGCAGCATCAGTTTATATTTTATAAGGCATCAAAGAAAGGCAGAAGACATTATAAATGCTTTCATTATAGGAAAATCTTCTACCAAGAGCCATGTTTTATTCTGTATCAGAAAACCTATTCAGCCATCAAGGTTTCTCTCTCTTATTTTACAGATTAAAGCCATTTGTAACCTTTCACGATATTAATGTGTTCATGTTTCCTTTTTTTTGTATGGCACATTCACCATAAAGAGTAATTTCTAGAAAACTGGTTTATTTTATTCCCAAGCTGACAAAACTGTTTCTCTTACAAGGCCCAAAGGAGTAGGAGCTCTGTTTTACCGCCATTTCCTACGCTGAGGCACTTCTATGTTGTTTGAGTTGATGTGTAAACTTTTGTCAGTGTTATCACTTGCTACAGAATCACTAACTAGTGTAAAAATGCTCTGCATTGAGCTAGCACATCATTCAGTATGCACCGCTAACATACACGCCCTCTACCGTCCTTAGGCCTTCTGCATGAAATCCACAGTGTGAATATACTTGCAGATGACTACAAAAAAATCCTTTTCAGGTTCCAAGCACAACATGTGGACAAAAACACATGCCTTTATGTCTGCATAAGCCCTCGTATGCCCAACTGTGTTGTACACCTCTAAGTCAAAACCCTGGACTGTGCCCTCACTTCAGACGCGCACAGGTCTGTAAGTCTGGCAATCCATCAGCTGAACGGGGACTACTTTCTTCTGGCTTTTTAGCATAGTTTGATCACATCGCTAAATGCTGAGACTAAGTCAGCAGAAGGTGTCCGATGCCCTCTGCTGTGCTAGTACGCTTTTCTATTATCCAAAGCTGACGTTCAGCTAACCTTCAACATCATACATACACACCTATAACACAAAGATGTCTATAGAACAGACACGAAGTATGTGAGATCTGCTTTGAAAAATGTACCATGCATCATTGCTCATTCTTATTAGACCAAGCTTCTCGCTCTTCTCCTCTATGTCCAGGGCACCTTATTTTGCACATTTCTTTCCATAGACACCTCTCCAAGTTTGTGTCACACAGTGCTTGTAACTTTACCAGGCCGGGGAGAGCACCGCAGCTCGCAATTCCCATAGCCATCCCTGCTCCAGCGAAGCAGAGAAGCTCCACAATGGCTTTTGTGTAAAGCTTGCACTGTTCTGGCTTTATTTGCACGCACGCAGGGGGTTCATCAGCTGACAAAGCTGGCAACACAGAGGATTGAATACATCTTGCTACCTTGACTGCACATCCACTGTATTCAGAATGTACAGAAAGGTACAGCCTGAGCATATTTATTATTGAAGATGACAAAGGTGAAAAGCTGGGTCAAATGTACCACGGCAAAGATTAGTTCTCTGCCTCATTATGTGGTTAAATGCTATTTATGAGATTACCAGACAGTCCATTAAGCAATCCAATTACCCAAGGTTTAAGAATGTGATACAAGAAGCTTTCCACCATGTCAGTGGTTTGAAAGGAGCCTTACCTGGAGGCTTAGAAAATGACTCCGTCTTGTGAGCAGTTATTTACGATTGGTACCTTACTTAAAAGTCTCAGAGAAGTCCCCCAAAACAACATGAATGGCCTTTTAGGCTTAGGAAAAGCCTCTTTCAGGACAAAAGTAAAAATGGAAGCTCACTTATTTTACTTTTTTATTCTACTTGTTCTATGGATGAATAGTTGTGAAAAACAGACTCAGCTTTCTGGATTCTGTCCCAAGATTCACATGCGTTCATGAAACAACAAAAAGTCAAACACAGCAAATTGCTCCAAACTCCAAGCAGGTCTCATGTTTATTGAAATATCTCAAGCTTAACAAACATGATGCACATGGCTGTTGCTGTGTCACATACCCTCACAACTGCTAAGTTAGCCACTTCAGATTCCTACAGAAACTTCCTTTCATCACAGCAAAGTGAAACAAATATGGCTGCTACAAAAACAAAGCAAACTTAGAGGTCCTGCTAGGAATCGCAACTGAAATACCATGAACCGCTTTTTCCTTTAACAAAGCCTGAGGATTCCCTGAGTCTGAATTAGGAATAAAAAACCCAACCAAACAAAACTCTAATTTATGGCTTATGCATCTTTTTGTGATTTTTTTTTAAATTTTTTTTACAAAAAAGTTTGCCTCAGTTTAAAATGCACTATTTTCTATGCCATGTAGAAAAGGCTTTTTATCCTGTTGGGATTACTGACAGAAATCTGGGTTGAATCCAACCATGGCACAGAAATTATCATCCGGACTGAGGCAACTGGCTCTGGAGATCGTTCATACCTCTACATTTGGCATGGAACTTTTGTACAATTCAGAGGAGCCAAAGTCCTCTGCATAGTCAATGGAAAGAGCAAGGCACTGATACTACAGACAATTACAGCTCCAAAGTCAGACCCCTGAAGCAGATGTGAATCCTCTCCCCCCATTAAATGGGGGCTTAGCCCCATTTTGAAGTGGCAACTGAGACAAATGGAAAGTGCCGTTAATACTGCCAGGCTTCAGCAGGGTGTTGCACAGTTGCTGAACACAATGGTGGCAAGCACCACATAAGCAGCTAAGAAGTAAACAGATCTTCAAAGCAGCAGATGATTAAGGGGAAATGTTCACACACATTAAGTCACTCAAGCTATAGAATTAATGCTTTGGCTCTTCCCTCACCAGTAGTATACTGGGGGAGTTTGCTCTCTAGTGGTCAGTGCAAAGAAAAATAAAACATGAGTGTGTTACATCATTCTCCTTGAAAGCCCTAACCTATTGACAAAGCTAACTGCAAGTGGTATTTCTTTTAACCGCTTCTCTTGTTCCAGGAATCTGCAAGGGCAAATAATGATCCTTATCCATAGCTGGTATGTGAAACACGAAAAGCTTCAGGGACACCATTAAATCAAGAAAAATGCAGCAACGAATCAGTCCCAAAATAGGAGATTTCAACTGACAGTGGTATCTTCTCTGGCTTCATGACAGTTCTTCTGGGCAATATTGAAAAAGAAAGTCATCTGATGTAGTCATCTTGTATGTGATGGCTAAAATAATAATGCAGCAAAAAGTCACTAAGTGCTTTTTAAAGTACCAGCACCAAATGGGTCACTGCAGTACAAGGAGTACTTCTGAAAGGTACTCAGAAATGGCAACGTACTGAGAAATGGCAGTGTTTTATGCACAGTGAAATACTTATTGTTTTAATTGTCAAGCACCTGAGGTGCTGAATGGACTAACTTGTCTTTCAGACATGTCACTAAATTTATATGCACTTGACATACTCCTTTTGTGCAAAGTCACACTGCTGGTTTTTGAGTACCATGTCACTCTGTGCAAAATCAGCAGGACACAATGAGGATTTCTGCAGGAGAGAGAAATAATACTGAGAAAAACAAACCAAATATGAATCCAATTCAGTAGTCATTGCTGGCATTTTAAAAATGCATCATAAATAAACAATGTAGCATTATTGCCAGAAAAGCATATGTTCTAAAAAGACAAATTCCTGGTGAACTAATACTCTGAAATACCATGCCGCCTTAGAGATACTTCCTAATCATGTTAATTATTTCATTATACATGCGGTAAGGTGCATCAAGACCCCAGATGAAATCTAAGTGTTCCCATTCTGGAATGTTTTTGTGGTAAACCAAGTTCGTGATCTGAGTGAGCAGCATAGCAACATCCTTCGGGTCTGCCAGCCAGTCCTGTCCACCAGTCCACACCGCGGTTGGTACAGTCATGTCTTTTATTTTGTAGAAAGGGGGAGTAGACTGAAGAGGTGGAAAGTGAAAACAAAAGCATTAGAAAGAACAAGTCTTCAGTGTGATACTACACTGTAGTGTAACATACTAGCAAATGCAAGAAAAATGTATCAGATTCTCATTTTCTTTTCCTCTCTTGGGCAGCTACAGATGGAGATGGAGTCCTAACTCAACAGAAAACATAACTCCAAGAGTCCTGCAATACCATAGCACACACAGCAGTAAAGATGTGGTTTGAGGAGCTTATATGATGGCAGGGCAGCACAAGTCTCAGAGAATGCATCCCATTCAAGTTATTTCTAAACCCTAATCAAATACTAAAAGTGATTGATTGCTACTCTGAAAGTATGATACTGCAATCTTTCCCAGTCACTAAAGTGACACGGGCCAAAATCTTTTCAGTATTGCACACAGCAATTTAGAAACAAACATGCATGGAGATTAAACAGTCTGAAGATAAGCAATACACATGAATTGACAGTCTATGCCTTATTGTGAGAAGTGCAGTGGGGTCTCATGATCTAGGCAGGCAGGACCACCCTCAAGAAAGTGTGCCATCACAACTTTGTACCCAGGCGTGGGCTCCGTACTGAGTTAGGACTACCTCAGAGCTCTGTATTCGTCTTTTTTTTTAAAAGGCAGATCTCCAGTTGGTTACTGGGCAACACTAGTGGCTCTTTAGCATGCAGCATAAACACAACACCCAGAGAAGCGCCCAAGGACTTTTTTTTGTGACACTCAAGAATTATAACATATCCATAAAAGATGTCTACCTGGTTGTAGTGAGCCATATTTGCAGCCTTGCTTCCCCAGTCATAAGCTTTGAGTTCTCCAGTCTTCACAGCCTAGAAATAAACAAATATTCACACATACAAAGAACTGCAACACTTCTATTGCAGGAATAAAAAAGTATAGGTCATCTGGAGAACTGGCAAAGGCAACTGACACAAGAAACAGTTAAATGCCAAGTATTAACAAGGACAAGTGTCACTGCTTTGCCAGTGTCGCAGGAGTAGGAAACATTAACATTCAATACCATTAGACTTTGTCCCTTAAGATTTCACACTCTTTCACAGCAATGGTAGGAAAGATTAAGGAAAAGAGTTTAATGTATCCAAAGTCAGGATGTGGCAGCTCCATGCTTACTTCTGAAATATTTACCTTGCTGTCAAAGGTTTATGAACACAGCATGGAGCTTTCTTAGAAAGTCTACTCTGTATGATTTACCACCTGTTATTTTTCAGAAACAGAAGTCTATATAGCAGGGATCTGGAAAAAAAAGAAGTCTTCACAGATTTCTTTCCAAGCCAACACTTGAACAGCTATGTACAACAGAACGTATCGCTTCTGAATAGATGACCAAGTTCAGTTACAAGATCACAAGTAGCACTGACCACTGCTTCCATGGCAAATATCTTCTCGTATTTGTCAGCCTGCTGAGCAAGCTTCAGGCACAATAGCACACAGGCATGAAATCGTGCACTGAGGTGAAATTCAAAATACACTAATAAAATAGAAAATGAAGCCAAACAGAATAGAACAGAACAGAGATCCTGCTGCTTTTCACTGGCTAAAAATATAACTTGTAATCAAAACAGGGTTTGCTGAAAGGGGAGCAAATACTTGTTACAGCATCTCTGAGTTAAGTTATTCTGTTGTATTGTTTGTTGGGCTGAAGTACTTACAGTTAGCCTGTCTTCAAAGAAATAGGGGAGAGGGGTGAGCCACCATAGGTCAGTATCATCAATGCAGCTGCAGTGAACAGTTGCCATTCTGACAGCTGGCAGTTCCAGAATTTCACTTGAGCTATATTACGTATATATTTTGGCATTTTATTCCATTTAAGTATCAGAGACACCCATATTCTACAAACAAGCTAGAGTCATGGACATTTTAGATTCTGGAAACTCTACCTGGCTCCAGTGGATCATGTTTTGTACAGATGTGCCCGCAGGGCAGTGTGTCGAATACACATCCACTCGGCTCTGCAACAAGATAATTAATACAGTTTACTCCTCCCAGTGCAACAATGCAATCATTATTGCTTCTTGAATAACTAACAGAAAATTTTCCATTCCTCTTAGAACTGTTATAAACAAAAGTTAACTGGAGCCATATATACAGATGAGGTAAAAGGTTCAAATGTTTTGGGGATTACTTACAATTAACTGCAGAACTTTAAAGCTGAACTTTAAACCTGATAATGATATCCCTTAAGCATTTTTAATATATTCGGAATATCTTTTTAAAAGTGCTAGTATTGTAAGAATTGGGAGCACATTAACTAATATTTAGATGGACCTCCAGGGAAACCTTGCGTGACTTTACATCTGAACTACTAGCTGTCAGTCCAAAGTGATTCAGAACTTCATGCACTTTTGAGTTTAGAAGTACAAAATACCCAGGGGAAACTTAAATCCTGGCAGCAAAAACAAAAATTTTCCAGAAACTGGGTCAGAAACTGGGCCCAGAGAAAATAATTGCACACGTCCACCGAGAGACAAGAAAACTTCAACAGTTCTCTTGAAAATGGTTGAAAACTGTATCTTTATTCCTCACTTCCTTGCAAAAGGACTTAAATACTTGCACCACCATATTAATTCACTTCTCTTACCCACTTCCCCAACAGATCTAAAATAATGTATTTTAGCTTTCCAGTAACATTTAAAAGGTTAACTCTATCCATCCAAGCCGGGAAACTACATCTATACCAAGGAAAGATATTCATCCAAACTCAGTATGAAAGCAGCATTAGTTTTCTTCTAATTACATGTAAAGGACAATGAGTACAGTGATACACAGTCAATACTGCGTTAGAGTTCACAATAACTCAGCTATTAAAAGTCGCCAAAACATACCATATTCAAGTTTCTCTCATTAAAACCACACAGAAGAAAGAATATGTTGCCACAAAGGTCATCAAGTATTCTGTGGGTGCAAACATGGGTAGCAAGCCACTTCAGCAAATAATTCTGAGGGAGGAATTGTTTCTTTCCAAACATGTCCTGCAAAATAACAAGCACATAGGACAAACATGTAATTGCATAGAATGACCTGGGTTTAGTTTTTATAGTATAACATTCTTAAGGTAATTATTCCCATTTGCACGGGTGACAAGTGTGTCATATGAAAATGATTTATCTCCTTATCAACCTTGCTTACAGTCCAATGGGAAGGTCACGGGTTAGTGCTTCTGCTACAAATGATGCAGTCCACTACCCCCACAAAAAGTATGTGGGAACTGGGACCATCATTAAAGAATTCCAAATGTCACCTCAAATTCTAATCAGTTTTAAATTCAGTATCTTACAAGAGTACTACACAGCTTCTTGTCATCAAAATTGTTTAAGGCTAAAGTATTTTAACCTGCATCAGCTAATGTTAAGTGGCTTTGTACTTGCAACTTTGTCTCTTCAAACCATGTAAGAAAATCAAGTTGCATAAGCTGTGGTGGCCACTTCCTCTTGGTGAGTATTTTTAAAATGTCCAACGATTTGAAAATGGCACACGGATTTGAAAATGAGCACTTCCTCAAAAAGTGACACAGCTCTTTAAAGATATGCCTGACCCATGGTTTTGTGGCTGTTATGTACTTCTGCACTCCAATTTTTTTTTTTGCAAGTCACCATGAGACTCAAATTCCTCAGCACAACATGAACATCTGCACAAGGCACTGATCAGCTACTAGCCTCATTAGGCAAAGCTCATTACACCAGGAGCAGGAGACCACAACTGTTAGTATCACTTTTATATATCTGCCTTTGGAGGAGGGAACTAATAATGCAAACAGACATGCATTAAATGTGTACAAGGTACATTAGAGAAGGGTTTATCTCACAGAACAAACAGCTCTGTGTGGGAATCTCCACAGGTGGTGGAAAGAAAAGCAATGGTTAAAAATGACAGATAGCAGGGCATTCACAACGTCTGACTTCAGGCACTTACTGCAGCCTGCCAGTCTGCCTACATTCCCTTTGTTGTTACTGGGCAAAGGTAAACTCCTCCAGAGGATGATTCACAGCATCTAAATAAAGCTGCTGCTCTTAATCACCCTCTGAAAGATCCTCTTGTAATACTAAACAGTTAATTGTGAAACAAATCTGTTAAAGTTCATGACAATTCAAAAGTATTCTGTATAAAGCTATCATATGACTCTTCTAAAACAGACCAACTATTTAATTCATCATGTGATTTCTGTAGCGTAAATTCTAGAAACACGTAAATGGAAAACCATAGTTTTATTCCATCTATTAAGTTGTAATTGTAAAATACTACTTTAAACTGATGCAAATTGTCTCATTAGACAGCAGTAAAGCCAGAGAAGCCACTGCTTACTTCCATAGATTATTACGGAAAAACTGGCCCGGTATTCTTGTCAAACATGGCAATCTAATCACAGCTATTAACATTCTTTGCTATGCTGTTTTCAACTAGAAAGGGGGGACACCTCATTTGGCTTAAAACATTTACACTCAAATACAAACCTTGAGTAGCAGGTCAGGAAACACTCCGAATTTTGTCAGAGGGCTAGTGGCAAACTTGACCGTAGCTACTGGTGCCAAGGCAAAGAACATTTTGATTTTCTTAGCCAGCTGTGGCAAAGTCGAAAAAGCAATGAAAGCTGTAAATAATATGAGAATAATTAACAAATCTCACTGACACAAGTTAGATGAAAATTTTACCTGGCAGTGACTCTATAAAATCTAAGATATGTTGAGTGTGAACAAGTATTTTTAGATTAATAGTTTGACTGTTGTCTCTAGGATCAGTTTAGATATTTTAAATTTATCTAGTTACTATGGAACACAAATTAAATGAGGCTAATCAGAAGGATTTGTTTTCTTCTGAAAAACAAGTTCATGCTAACAAACCCAACACTCTTCCAGCTCTTTCTACCTGCAGGTCTAAAAGCACCTGGGCCAGGCTTACATACAGCAAACTATTCTGGAAATGGGAATCTTTATTCTACATGTCTGATGATTCTAATTTTATGATGCATAGTTCATCAATTTATTTTAATAGAAACTGTACTGGTGGCTGCCTGTGACTTCAATTTATCATTTCAACAGCTTCCCACTTTAAGTAAACACAGAAGTTAAGTTTTTTCTTTTTCATGTTGATGAATATTCCAGGAAGCAGCTAAAACCCAGAAGCAGTAGATTTCAAAAGCCCTATTTTTATATCTTTAAACCACATATGTGGAACTTGAGATCATTTCAAACACAATATATTATAACAAATGCATCTGTTCACATACCCATTGTGGTGCCCTGTGAATGGCCAACATAAAATACTTGTTCCTGGCCAGTCTTCTTCAAAATAAAGTCCACTGAGGCTGGAATGTCATACTTAGCCATTTCATCAAAGCTACAAAGCAAAGATAAAAAGTCAGTTGTGTACGTAAAGTTATCAGTGTGGAACAGCTGCACAGAGCTTTACTGCACTGCAGACCCATTGTCTGGACATAAAGAAAAGCTTCCTTTGGATGAAGCAGAACACTGGTGATTGAGTCTTCACACCAAGCACCGGCAAACACAATTAGTGTTCCACTAACCACGTATGAAGGCTGTCTCAGGAAGCTATACTGACCATAAAACTCCCCTTTACTGCCCCTACATATGTGACAGCACACGTAACCAGAAAAAAAATATCTTGTACATTTACAATGTGACTAAACCGAGATGATGGGCAAAGAGTGGAAGAGAAGCCTGCTCCCAAACAGGATATGTAGTTTCTCTAGTTTCTCTAGCAAGACTAGGATACCTGAAAACCCAGAATTCTTCTTGCTTCACTGTGAAGTGTGTATGTTTCCTGGACCAGGTGTTCCCTCTGCTGTTTCCCAGCCATACATCATAGCCAGCGTCTGCCAGCATAAAGCCGAGGCTGTTGTAATCCAAGTTTGTGATCCAGTTGCTGGCATCTGCAAGCAAGCCATGCTGCAGAAACACAGCAGGCCTTGGACCTGAAAAATAAAGCATTTATCATAGCTTCCTGTTCATCTGGAAGTGAACGCCTAAGAATAATTCAAGTGACTTATTGAAAGTCTGCTTTAGATTTGCACTTTGAGTATGTAAACTACTTGACTTAATCTACTAAGATTAGCAATTTGTGTAATATTCATAGTGCCATGAAATCATGTGTTTACACAAAAAGCTACCTTTTATCATTAAGAATTTTAAACTAGCAACTTGTTAGTTTCCTAACTAGAGCAAAAGACTCCTTGAAGTTCAAAACAGACAGCAAATGTGCAATAAGCAAACATGAGAAAAGCAGGAGCTACAAGAAAAATACAGGTAGCCTTTACAACTGTTTCAAGCTCACAAATACTGAGCAAAGTGGCCCAAACACAGAGACAGCTGAACTACTTATGACCCTTGCCTTGCCCCTAAACCTGGGGAAGACATTCCCATATATATGCTACTGAGATCTTTGTTTTCCAGTTAAGACAATGCCAAACTAGGGTGCTGAGCTGTGGAAATCTCTGCAACTGGTACTGATGTTATCTCTATGCAACTCTCTTCCATTACCAAAGCTGTGGCAGAACCTGAAGAGCAGTACATGTAGCCAACAAGGGAATCTATGTTTCAAAGGACTTTCTCCCCTTGACTTAAGTAGTTAAAAGAACCACAGTCAAGACCCAGGTGGTATTTAGGAAGCCTCTCTCCTGAATTCCCCACCCTGAAAAGGCAAATGACACCTTTATGTGGAATACAGATTAAAAAAATTGAAGGTTCCTGTTTCTACACAAAGAAAATAAACTAACATATAATCCTTTAGGAGGAACATGACTTTCAGAAAATCCAAAGACCTGTCTCTGGATCTCGCAGTAGCACAGGTGTTTTGAGGCTTTTTTCTGCTTTAAACCTGATAACATGGTAACTTTATCTCAATGCCAGAGATTACTCAGGAATTTACCTCCTCCAATGACGCATCATTCTACTACAATACTAACTCACGCAATACTTCCTCCATTGATAATTTAGACTTGGATCGTTCAGCAGAAACAGCCAAATCACAACTGTTTCAGTCACATACACACTCCAGGTCATGTCCATAAATCCTTGCTGCGAGTTCTAAAATCCAATTAGCAATATTCCTCCCTCCTGGCAACCTTTATATCTGTGACAAGGAACCTTTTCAGTGCCTGCTTTTCCCATTTTGTTAAAAAAACGTGTTGTGGCAAACTGTCCCTGCAACCAGAACAAATCTCCAGCAGTGCCAAACTGGCACTGGAGACAGTACAGTTCAAAGCACCTGTTTGCTGCAGTAATATACTTCACTGCCTTACGAACAGTGTGCAGGATTTTCAAGCCTAACATTAAATTTGTTTTCAGTCATGTTCACTTTTAGCTTTGATACCTTCTTCCCTTTTACTAAACGCAGATCAACCAACTTCTGATTTTTTGAAGAACAGGCTCTCCTCAAGCTGCTACTTGCATGTTTCATAACATAGGAAGAGGAAAACTGTTTAACTGCTTTAATGCTTTAATTCTCTTCTCTTACTAGCCTCCAATTTCTGCCAGTTCCTTTTTCACTTTACCAAACAGCCACCAGATCTGCACATGAATTGCACAATCACATGACAAACTGACTTGGACAATAATAATTTTGTATCACCTCTGATCTTAAAAACACCAGAGGGGGAATAAGAAAGGCAGGTCCTTACATTACCCTTTCTGCTATAAAACATTTTGTTCTCTTCACTGCATGCCCACGAAGTTGAAGACAGACTTATTTCCATGCCCTTCTTACCCACGCTATGCAGTTGTTTTAGATTTTTAGTTAATACTAAAACCAAACATCATTGATGTTTTGCTTTTAGGTTCTCTGGACATGTTCCCTTTTTTTTTTTTAGCTGAAGAACTGTAGGCTTTGTTCCAAAACATCATGTGATACATAATTCCAAGGGATCCTATTCACATTATGCAGGTATTGCAAAAGAAGAATTATGACACATATATGCTAAGTGAGCAGTAACACATCATTGGTATCTTTCTGAGAAAAGATACCAAGTCTATAAAAACTTAAGATCAACATGAACTTTGAAATCTTCATTCTTCTAGGAGATCATACTTCCCCAAGTGTGCTCAGTAATCCTTGTTTTTAAAATTAAGGCACTTTGCAAAACATGAACTTGGGGTCGAGGGTGTGGCAAGGGGAATGTGGAGAATTCCCACAGGTCAGGAAACTTCTGTTTGCTTATGTCATCGATGAAAGATTCGACAAAATCAACAGGTACAAAGGCAGCCTGTCTTTTTCCTGTGGGCTTCTCTGAAATTCTTAAGCACAAAGACACCTGCCAGGTTTGACTGGCCTGCACTGATCTTTACACACCCACCTTGTGAGAGACAGCGGACAGCACAAACATCCTAACTCATACAAAACCAACAGATAATGTCAGGAAGACTGCTGCTTGGCCTTTGGCAGAGGAGAGGGTTTTTCCACGGGTCTTGTTCACACCCAAGGCTATAGGACAATCAATGATTTCTTTTGTGAGCTCCATGTTTTTACGTCTCATCCTAGGTTTTTCCAGTCCAAAGAGTTCTGAGGCAGTCCTTAGAATGCGTACAGTTTCTATGTAAACAGGCTGCTGTTGTATGCATGCAATTGTCTGTGGGACCTTTTATAAGGGGTGCTGACAAAACTGGTATCAAATTCAGCTGCTGCTCTTCAAATACGCTGCTAATTCCACACGCAGTGTACACGGATAGCAAGTCAAAGACTACGTGTCTCTCCTCTTCCACATACATTTGTCTCATTTTTAAAGCATCCCATCATTCAGTCCTTGCAAAAACCTTTGCCCATATCACTCCCTTAAGTTTCAGCTGACATTCCCCCTATCCATCCTCTCCCCCACCTCCTCACCTGTACACCCCCTGCATCCCTTCCATGGTTTTACACCAGCTTTCACAGTAGTTCTTACAGCCTGTAACAGTGCTCTGGTGGCACATGCCAATGCTCCTCCCAGTCCCCCATCAAATCACATCCATAAAACAACCTGGTCGGGGCTGACTGTTGTGAACTACCTGTTACATATCCTAATTTGCAATATATTTTTAAATGTATTGTACTCAAGATGTTCTGAAGGGATTTTATCTTATTATATTGTTTTACCTATTTAAGCAGCTGTGTAAAATGTGACACCCCAGTAGTATGTAGTATTGGTCTGGCTTGTACCTTACTGCAAAGGGAGCTTTAGAGAGGTTAAAACTAACAAATGAATTCTTATTTTATGCCGAAATGAGGCAAAAATTATTTTGTGAACATTCTAGTGGGAAGTCTTGCAGTTTAGTTACATTTCACCAAAAGAGACGTGTGAACTGCCCCTACTTCTGAAAATGGTCAGGCATTTTTAACAAACTTCTTCGTTATAAAGAAGCATTTTTAAAAATAGGGTTTGAAATAACACAACAATGTTACAATCAATCTCTTTTCAAGAGACTTTTTTACTCCAAAAAACCCAACAAATCTCAACCCTTATTTTCCACTTCCTAGAAAATCCAGGCCCTCTCAGCCCCTCAAAAAATCAAACAACAATGAAGGGCTTGTATTAATGTCACAAAAAGGCAATGCCAGGAAAATACAGCTTTCTAACTCCTTCTCCCTTCCTTTACTCAAGTCACTCCACATGTACCTAATCAATTTTGGCCATAACATTCACCAATAAAACATTCTAACTGCATAGGTCATATAGTCTTTAATCTTTCTCTGGATTATTACAGGAGCAAAAGTTTTATAAATCGAAGAGAGCTTTTTCATGACTTCCCATTTTTCCAAGCAGAGATAAATCTTACCTTTGCTCCTCTCACGGCCTTTTCTTCCATAAGGAATTCTGTTAACAGAAAGGATATACCCATCTTCTGTTGTCACTTCGTACTCCTCACTAGGGTATCCCCTGAAGGTAATAATTTGACTCTGAAGAAAGAAAAGAAACCAGCTTGGAGTAAGACTGCCAGCTTCCTCAGTTCATTAACATGTGCAAAGTACTCTGGGTTCCTCCCAAAGATGGCGATGTGAAATTAAAGGATGTGGTAGGAATGTGCCACACCACCCGCCTATTCGATGCAGACAGGTTTTCTTATAAGACTTATCCCAGTACGGAGTCAGGAACCAGCCAGAGCACAAACCTTATCCCAGGAATTTGGGAGGACTCCCTAGCCTGTCCCCATCCACTGTCACACTAGTTACTCACATGCTGCTTACAGTGAGAAAGGAGATGGCAGTGTTGAAAAGGAGATGGCAAAACACCAAGACACAGATTTGGCAGACAAACATTGAAACTGTCTGCTCTCAAGGAAAGCAGTATCTTCCACTAACAAACAAGCGAGGACAGCAAAAAGGCACTGGCACCACAGTGGCATATGGAAGAAGAAAAGGGGGGAAGAGTTCACCTCTCCTGAAGGGAAAGGCTTCTTTAAAAGCACTTCAGATTTGTATCTGAGCTTTATGCCAAATTCTCCGTTATACAGAGGATACAATCATGTTTAGGCAATGTGCTGAAATGAACCACAAAGACAGCAGCTTTAAAACACTAAGGTCTCACTCCTCACACGTGTGAGCTGCTGACGTTGCCACCTCAGCTCATAGGTTCATGTCCCATTTCTTACTCACCTTTCTCCTCAAACCTTGTCTGTTGCAGAGCTTTTAAGTGACTTTGCTGACAAGCCGAACAAGAAAATAATAATAAACCCCCCACGCTTGTTCAACACTATGATTTCATTAATAGGTTTATCTCCCGTCTCTTATGTCTCAGGCTTTATGTTATTTTCATTTGATGCAACTCCATTAGGACAGAGAACTTGCTATTAAATTGGGTTTACAACACCGACGGTGCCTTGAGAAAATGTAAGAAATGGAAGACATGATTGGAATTCTACTCTTAGGCTGCTGGGCAAAGAAGAGAAGGGGCATTTAATTAAACATGCTATTTATTTTAAATATATCTTTAATCACCTACAGTGACATTAACACTCCAAAATTATTTTAAGGCTAAATTCAATTCAAATGCTATTCGCCCTAGACTAAATGACTATTTTCAGTCCTCGAAATGATACATAGATGACACTGACAGCTCAAGCACTTCTTTTCTTACAGACCTTAAGCATTTCTAGCTTGAAGTATCTTTTCGCACATATGAGAAAATAGCACAGTTTAGATAGGGCAGAGGAAAGAGCAACCAATATCAGTTACTAACAGCAAATATTTTCTGGAGTTGGCTATTGCAGTAGAAGGAGAATAAAGTTAAGAGATTAAATGCCACATGGGGAGAAAAGCACACAGGAGCATCGTGCTAGCAGCACAAGTGTGCTTCACAAACATGTGCTTTTCTAGCAGTGAAGAGGGTCCCGACTCTAGCAAAAACCACAGGCCTGGATCAGAAAATACGGGAGAGAAGCGTCAGCCACAGGCAACAGGGGGCCGAGAAGGGCCTGGAAGGAGGTGAAGAGAAAGCCGCCGTGTAAGCGGAGGGTGCAGGAGCCGCAGGCTGGCCGCTGACCAGTGGCTGAAGCCTCCCGGGGCTTTCGCCGCGGCTGCCGAGGGCGGGAGGCAGCAGGCTTGCGCCCGTCGGGCCGCGAAGGGGCCGCCCGCAGCCCCCTCTGCTCCCCTCCTCGCCCCGTTACAACCCCGCGGCCGCAGCCGGTGACAGTCCCGGGCGCTCCTCCCTCACCGCCGCGCCACTCACGATGTTCATGTTCGTTTCGGGGTCCACATTTCTCCTCCCTCTGGCGAACGCGCCCGAGCCGGCGATGCTCTGCAGCAGGAAAGCGGCGACCACCAGGCCCCGCATCCTGGCCCTGCGGGAAGGAGGCGGGAGGCCCCCGCTCGCCGCGGCGAAGCAGCACCGGGCGCTGAGGCGGCAGCGAGCGGGCCCCGCCGAGCCCCGCCTGCCGCCTCCGCCGGCCGCGGCACCGGCACGGGACCGCGTGACAGGGGCGGGGGCGGCCGCCCGGCTGACAGGGCGAGAGCGGGGCGGCCGCGGTCCTGCCGGCCGCGGGGAGGCAGCCGCGGGCCGGAGGCGTTGTCCAGCCCCGAGGGGCTGAACGAGGGCGGCCGGCTCCGCCGCCGGGCGCTGCCGGGCCGGGCGCCCGGGCGTGTCCCGCACCCTTTCGCGCCTCCCCCTGCGGGTGGCTGGGGCCCGGCGGAGCCACCCGGCGGCCGGACCGCCCGCCCTCCGCGGAGAGCTGCCGCCGCGCCGCGCCCGCCCTGCGCCCCCGCCCGCCGCTCCCCGGGCGGATGAGCGCAGCGCGGCGCGGCGGGAGGAGGGCGCTGGGCCGGCGGCGCCGCTCAGGCCACGCGGCGCGGCCTATCGGCGGCGGCGGGGCCCGCCCGGCCCACCTCGCCGGGCCCCGCGGGCGGGAGCCCGCCCGGGGGCGGTGGCCGCCGAGCCCCGCGCGGCCCCCGGCCGCGGGCCGCTGTTGCCTCTCCCTGCCGCCGGCCCCCCCTCGCCCGGCGGCGGCCCGGGGGTGCGCGGCCTTGGGCTGCCTGAGGCGGCGTGAATCAGCGCTTCTCAAGTAATACTTGTGTGGATCTCCCCCGCCCTCCCGGCTCCATTTTCAGACATCCTTCAGCCCCGAGAAGGGCGCCCATGATTTTTGCTCCCCAGCCCTCCGCGTCTTCTGCATCTGCTCCTCCTCGGAAGTCTCCAGAGTCCTCAGGGTGCCGCCCTGCGGGGCTGTGTTTCATTTTCGGCCCTGGTCCCGCCGCGGAGCCCGCAGCAGCCTCCAGGGGAAAGCGGCAGCAAGGAGCGGGTGAAGCCTCGCCCGCCGCGGCCTCTCCCCGGCGCCGGAGCCCGGCCGGGGGCCGCCTCCCCCGGCTGCCGAACGGCTGCGCCTCGGGGCCAGCCCGGCCTTCCTAAGGACTGTGAAGCGTTGTCAGCAATCGCTGTTACTCTTGCACAAAGAGAGCATCTGTCCACCGTTTTTGAGCATAGTCTAAATATATAAAGTCTAATACAGGTGGGCTTAAGTTTCATGCAGGCACACGGCTCCAGCAGGGTTATCATCCGCTTCCTGCAAACCTGTTTATCTTCATGTTCTGAGTCAACTGGTCGGCACTGTATTCCACACCTATCATTTCCCAGAGAAGCGTGTCTGTGGTCAGGGGATGTGTGACCAGGCTTGCAAAAACTTGGACCAAATTCAATCCTATAATATAACTATTCAGGTTACTACAGCCATAGTAATATCTTCAGAGTAATACAGAAAACTGATATAAAATACACAGTGGTAAGCAGGAATGTGTCAAGAGAAGTGTTTCTGTTTTTTTGTTTAGAAAGCATTAAGGTTTTAATCGAAAAATAATTGAAGTTTTCATAGCATCCCCTTGTTTTGATACATGGACACATCACTCAATATAAGTGACACTACGCAACCCTTTGCATTCCTGGATACCATTTCTTAGGGTCGTTTGGTTTTAAAGAACTTGGGTAGCAAAAATATTGCTCAGTGATTCACTGGGGTTTTCTGTCAAATTAATTACAAGGTACCCTTCCCCCCTAGGGGAAAACCCAAGTTATAAAATGCCACAACGGCTGCTGCCAAACACAGTAATTATATGCTAAACTAGGCTAAATTGAAACCAGAATAAAATAGGATATTTAAAGTGATCCTGTCATTTACTATGGTATAGTTCATTTACAATATTTTAATAATTAAAACTGCATTTCAGGCAATTGTTTGGCTGGGCTAATGCTACCAGGGGAGAATTCTTTGTCAGCAGGTACCCATTTCAGCTCCAAGGAAATGTACAGATATGAGTTTTCTGCCTAAAATGTGTAGATATTTTTGAAGCCATTCCCTGTTCTGGTGTATGTACAGAACACTCAAGTAAACAAAGTCTTTGTATTAAATATGAATGCAGTTGTTGTTTCCAGCCCATTTCTGCACAAGTGTTTTCCAAGAAGCTCTTGCATTTGCTGCTGTGCAATGCAGCTCTCCCTGATCGCAGTCAGCCCAGCTGCAGCTTTCCCCGAAGTGAATGCAGCAGGCCTGTAGAAGTATTTCTGACTTTTCCTGTGCTGTGCCAAGCGAGTAACAAAGATGGCTGCAGAAAGGCATTGCGTAACTGCTCTCTTACTTTCACTTACTCTATTTTAAGCACTTCCCTGCAGTTATTTTATTCAAGAGGCATTTGTGTCAAACCAAAACATGTAGATGCAACTAAATTTGTAAAAATATGGATACTAGGGCAAATTTTTGCATTCCACAAGGAAAATTCCTGCATTTTCCCATATATGTCAAGCTAGGTACCAAGTAATGTACCAAGGAAAACAGACACCCAGGACAGAAGCAGAGACAAGAAACCCATAGATACTTAGCAGCGTAGTAAATCACTAGTGTCCACATTTGATTTGGGGCTTGCAGAAACCTTTTAAATACATTTTTTCTACAACTACCTGCAACCTTTGTTTTCCATAAAACACATGAATCTGTGTAGATGCCCTAATCCTTTTTCCTTCCCAATTCACTACCTCTTTTCACCACTTATGAAATACCTGATTGCTAGAAGGTTGCATGCTACTCAGAGTAGTATCTGTACTAACCTTTGTCTTGAGCTCTGAAACACCAGCTCCAACAAACCCACACACACACAAAAAAAAATCACCTCAATGAGACACAAGAGGTGTCTGTGTTACTAAGGCTCTCCAACTTCTTGTAGAAACCCGAAGTTCTCATATGTAAGACTGGTTTTGTTTTGTTTTGTTTTGTTTTGTTTTTAAAAGAAGGGGAAAGGGAAAGAAAGGAAAGGGAAAGGGAAAAGGAAAGAAAGGAAGGGAAAAGAAGGGAAAGAAGGGAAAGGCAAAGGACGGCCTTGCCCTGAAGAGTTACTGCCTACTGGGAATTCACTCCACGCAGGCTGAAATTCCCTGAACTGCCAGGAGCCTTCCCTGAGAGAGTGCTTCCCCAGCAGCTTGCGGGCTGCCCCGGCCTCCCCCCGGACAGCCCAAGGGTCACTGGAGCCGGCCGGACAGAGCCACAACCTGGCCAAACCCGGAGGATGAGTGCAGCTTACCACCAGATCCAGAGGTTTGCTCCGCCCAACGTAGATGCTTCCGACAGACTTGTGAGGGTGGGGATACGGACTGTTCATACCACAGAAGATAAACTCCAGAAAAGCCAGAACATAGAATTCTTGAAAACATACAAATTGGCAGTCAGAGATCATATAAATGTATAAATAAAACCATGGAATACTGTCAATTCTTGTCTGTAATTGCAGAGATTGGACATGATGGCAGCAGCAGCACTTCTGAGGTGATAATGAGGTTTGATATAAATGACTTTCTGGCTTGTTAGGACAGAGGGACAACCTTGTGCATCCTCCACTAAAAACCTCACAAAACGAGCAGAGCTGACACTGTCATATATCAGAAACAATGAGAAGCCTTGTGAGGCACCCTTATATACATTTTTATTTGCTTACTCCTACAAAATGGGGGGTGAGCCTCAAATTCTACAGATATTAATTATGAAAGGACATCAGACAGTATCTAATTAAACATACTTCTTAACAATATGCTTTCACGTTCTAAAATGGAATGGATTCGAGAACAGAGAGGTTCTGTGATGTTACTTAATAGATCTTGTTTATGGGTAAAGAGGAAGCAAATCTTATCTAGATAGGTAAAGACAAGAATTTTTTTGTTAGTATAATGAAAATCTTAGTCTAATGCAAGAATTATCGTTAGTCTAGATCTAATTATTACAAGAAGAGAAAGAATAATAATGCAGTTAAAGTACTTACTTACAGAAAAAGTCACAATAATGGTAATATTATGGTTAAAATTGTTATACGCACACACGCGCATGGGCACTTCTTAGTTTCTGTTCCTTCCTCTAGAGATTGTTCCTCTGGGCATTCAGACCAGTAGCTTCAGGCTGCTGGAGGGAGTAACACCAACAGGCATCAGCCACTGGTGTCCTTTCTGGGGAGAAACATGATGCTAATGGTGGTGGTTTCTTATTCCTCTCCCCAACATCCACTTTGGGTCATTTTTATACATTTGCTAACATGCTTTTACACCTTTTTCTTCACTGGTCTGCAGCTTCAGGTTACATCTCAATTTACTATATATAGTGCTATTTACATGTGTTAGATACTATTTCTTTGATCTCTTTGTTACCCCTAAAAATCCATTTTATCAAGCCAGGTTTGCATTTTTTTTTTAAACTAAGCATCAGTGAGTTGTTTTTATCCATAGGTGCTCCAGTACCCAACCTGTGCCCCATCTCTTTGTTAATGTGCAGCCCTGCAACCTGGCATTGCTGTTGCTAGCAACAGGCCATAAGCTTTGCACTGAGTTTGCATGGCCTCGGGACCAAGACTTGCCAGGCCTGCTCTGTTTGAGCTTGTCCTGACTTGCCTGCAGCTTTGTTTTGCTTGGCACAACTGTGACAGCAATTTCTTGAGTTGACTGTCTGTCTCTAATTTGTTTTACTTTCGTTTATGCTTGCAGAGTACAACTGCAGTTTTATGTAGAGAGCAGCCACAAACAGTTGTTCTAGGTGGGATGAGATATTTAGTACTCTCACACAAAGATGTAGCACAGAGAAATACAGGCCTGGTACAACAGCAGAGACCTTGCAACGTGGAGACGCAGGATGAAGGAGAACAGGCAGGGGCAATAAGATGTTGCACGAGTGTTCTGTGGATGGCACAATACCAATAAAACAGGAGCCTAAAGCATGGTGCAAAGTTCTGCAAAGATACATCAGCAGAGGCAGGAGGGGGAAATGACCCTACCCTAGCCTGTGCATGATTACCAGGTCAGCCTATATTAGCCTGAAATATTCTTATCATAGATGCCTCTGGATTTGAACAAAGTAAACGCTGGGAGCTGTTACCACATTCTTCACAACAAAATGTAATGCATGGCACAGAGCCAGGCTGAAAAAAGCAGGTTAGTGACTCTGAAGTTTCTATTCCCCTGCTGGCGGCTGTTCCAGCTTCTTTGGCAGATTCAGACATAAACTGAAGTTTCACTTTCTGGTTCCCATTAAATGACTCACCAACCACGTGAGGGCTGGAGCGCATAAAAGGGAAGTCATAACAACAGTGAGCAGCACTCCTTTGGCTTTGAAGCTACCTTAAGACAAGTGAGCAGAGAAGCAAAACCATGAGGTAAGCAAGCAACCCGGTCTCTTAAAGATGCTTTTTTGCTGTGCCGTGGGAAAACAATGCTTATTATTTACATAAATGTAAGTAGTGAGGGACTTGGGGGATCCAAACAGCAGAAAATATTTTAGAGAATATTTACTGGAAGAATCAAAATAAAATAAGGATGCTATTGAATACTGTAAGGTCATTGCTTCTCTGACAAGGGCCAGTCTCTGTGAACAGAACTGACAGTCAGAAAAACTGTGTGCATGCAGTTCAGGGATGAAATCCAGGCTGCATCCATAGCTAGTGCCCAGCCAAATGGGTGGCTGGCACTGATGCGTTTGAGAATTTACTTTCTGATCTCTACCACTGCAAGGACCAGCAAACAGGGCAGTGCAGGTTCTGGGCGGCAGCTTGGAGCGTAAGAGTGGGGGTAACATTTTCTGAAGACTGCCACGCATGCACAGAGGTGCGCACACACACTCAAATAGGGCAAAGCCAAGGTGTTTATGACAACTTTGGAAATTGCATTTACCAGTTATGTGTTGAACTAAGCTAAACTGTATTTAATCTGCGTTATAAACTCTCCACTGTTGTTTTCAGCCATGGACGTTGTCATGGTTCTCAGTTGAGGCAATAAAAAAACCCACACGTTTCATTTTGAATTGAATGGGACTACTGAAATGCTTCAAGCTATTCCTGCTGATTTGGGAGCCAATATCTGTTCTGTGGTATTCACGGCCAAAGGTTTCTAACAAGATAGTGATAATAACAGGAACTTACTCTCACTTCCCCTTCATCCCAGAAAAACTGTAATTACCTCACTTACAGTTTTCTAATTAGGAACAGTTGTTAATATCAAAAACAACAGTTAGGCAGAGGAGATTATTTGAGAAAGGCAAAGAAGTCTGTAAGACAAATTATGCATTAACAGCATTTAGAAATACTTTTTCTGACTGACGTTCTTCCAATATCTCTGTGCCACATGGTTTGGGTGGAAACACGTATTCAGTGTTGCTTTCCCCAGTATCCTTCCCACTGTCCCAGAACCTGTAAGAATTGCTTCCTGATTCCTCCTTGATTTGCCTCCTCATAATTTTCCAGTCTTTCCACTCCTTATTTTTTTACCCATAAGACATCTCCTCTCTTAGATGATTGTGCAGTTGAGCAGCAGCACACGTTTTACCACACAGGCTGTTAGACCCTCTAGGTTTTACAGGAGGGAGAGAAGGAACAAATGTTGAAAAATAGAGAGGGATAAAGGGGTATTAGGGACCAGGTGTGTGTAAACAGGGTCTAGTCAGTACGCGTGTGTGCATGTGTCTCGGGGTGAGGCACCTGGGTAGCGAGAGGATCTCTGACCGGCTACTGGGTGTCCAAAGCCAGCTTCTGGGGATCCATAGGGTTAGCGAGCGAGTGAGTGTGTGGTCTGTACCAGCAAGTGGAGTGGGGTTGCACCCCTGGGGGCCTGTGCACCCAAGTGCCAGCAGCTGGCGAGACTGGTGGGATCTAGGAGTCAGCTACTAGATATATCAGTATAATCATAGAATGCTTAAAAATAGTGCTATGATCTAACAAACAAGGATTTACAAATGCAGGAAATTCAGGATTAAATTTATAATCCAAACCGTAAAATATACAGAGGCATGGGAAAAGCACTATATATCACTTTCCCTATATTGTGGGGGAAGTTTTGTATTTGATTACCTCTTTTGCGTAGGCTTCAGCAATTGTTCCTGGCATAGGTAATATGTTCCTGAGGCCCAGAGGTGTGCCAGCTTTACCATAGAGACTAGCCCTCCTCTTTGACATCCAGACCACCAGCTCTGTTGCTATGTAAGAGGTGCCCTCATACGATGGCAAGGAAAATTAGTAAAATAACTATTCAGCTCTTTAGACCTATGGCTTCCCACAGCTTTGGCTTGTTTGAAGTACTGTTGACTAGTGGCACCAGGTGAGGTATTGCCTGCTTTTGAAGTACATTATGCCTGGTCTAAAAACAAGAGTAGGAAAAAGCAAATGGAGTATAAGTTTTTTTCTTTGATTTCTTCTAGTGCCATTTCCAAGAATTCCTTGAAGAGCTCCCTGCTGCAGCTAGAATGTCATTTTACATGGACTTTGCTGAAGCAAGATGTGGATCTCGATGACCTAGAGGAAACAATAGACAACCAGATCGAGTTTTTAATGATATCCAACACCACAAATTATAATCTACTATCCTATGTGTGCCACCTAAAGAATTCAAATGAGGAAGCCCTGAGAAATCTCCAAAAAGCTGAAGAAGAAGTTCAAAAAAATCATCCAGATGAAATTGCCAGGAGAAGTCTTGTTACCTGGGGGAACTATGCCTGGATATATTACCACATGGGGAGATACGAAGAAGCTCAAACTTATGTAAGCAAAGTGGAAAACAGCTGCAAAAAACTTTCAAATACTGCTCAATTGAAGATTCAGCTTCCAGAGATCTATGCTGAGCAAGGATGGGCATTATTAAAGTTTGGGGCAAAATACTACATGAGAGCAAAGAATTGCTTTGAAAATGCTCTGAAGGATGAACCCAAGAACCCAGAATTTAATGCCGGCTATGCAATAGCAATGTATCGTTTGGAAAGTTTTTCTGAGAGACAATGCGAAGATGTAGCCCTGTGCCTCGAGCCCCTGAAGCGTGCAGTGGAACTGAATCCAAAGGACACCTTCATTATGGCATTACTTGCATTAAAACTTCAGGACTTAAACCGAGTTGATGAAGGGGAGAAGTACATTGAAGAAGCAATGCAGAAAACCCCTGATCTTCCTTATTTCCTGCGATATGCTGCTAAATTTTACAGAAGGAAAGGAGAAGCAGACACGGCACTGAAGATTTTGAAAAAGGCCCTACTGGTGACACCAAAATCTGCCTTTTTGCATCACCAGCTAGGACTCTGCTACAGAGCAAAGCTGTTTCAATTGAAAAAGACTACAAGATATCCACCTCAACAGCAAGTGGAGGAACTCATCCGACTTTCAATTTTTCATTTTAAAACAGTGACTGACCAAAAGACAAAATTTTTTTCTGCCCATACTGACCTAGCAAACATGTATGCACAAGGAAGGAGGTATGAAGAAGCAGAAGAGACATTTCAGAAAGCGTTTCAGATAAATATTCTGTCCTGGAGTGATAAACAAGAACTCTACTACCATTATGGCAGTTTTCAGTATTTTCATAGGAAATCAGAATCTGAAGCCATTAAGTATTACATAGAAGGGCTGAAAATTGAAACAGAGTCTTATGCAAGAAATAAGTGCAGAAATGCTCTGAAGAAATTGTTGGAACGGAGAATTCAGGGAGGTTTAGGAGATGCAACAGATTTTGGTACACTTGGACTCTTTCACAATCTAAATGGTGAGAAACATGAAGCAATTGAGTGCTATGAGAAAGCCATTGCCTTGGATCCCGACAATGAAGAATATCTGAATGCATTATGTGAGCTACGACTTTCCATCTCAAACTAAAACTCACAAAAATCCTGCACACCGAAAAAAAACCCCAAACCCAAGTACATTTCAATAGACTCTCAAAACTTTTTTTTTTTTTTTTTTTGAAGGTTGAAGTTATAACCAGATGAAACATCTGGTGGCATCACTTTCTAGTGATAATGTAGAAACCGCAGATGATGATTGTTCATTTTTTTGTTCATTCACCAATAGAGAGCATACTTGGAAAGACTAAATAATAGCTAAGCTTTCTTAATCTTTGTTGCTAATGCTGGTATAAAGTTGTGTTTAAGTGGTGATCTGTAGAACACAGAACTTCTAAGCTGGAAATCAGATCTTACCTTCTACTGAGTAAAAGATAAGGGAATCATATTGTAGTATTTCACCTATCCACTTGAAAGGCATGCTTATATACAAATGCAATTTCTGGTGCTTTTTCAGCTATTTAAAAATGTCTTTTTTATTGTTATTTAGAAGAAACTCCTATTGAAGACTTGTTCAGTTTACTACCTGGTATGTTGTTTAACTATGAAATATAACCACTGTTTGGCTAGTTCACTGGAAAGCTTACAAAACATATATTATTGTTATGAACTATTAAAGAGCATTGTATCCATCAAGTGTTGCTTCTGGTATCTCTCTGCTGACCAATCCTCATGTTAGCAGATGAAGAAAAGGGAAATGGCCATTCAAAAAAGTAACAGGGATAAAGGTTTGGCAGGATATGAAAGGGTTAGGAGATACCACCTCATATATTTTCCCAAACTCTCAGCAAAGCTGTCTTCAGAGGTGCTGCACCAAAGAATTAAACTGTGCACAAAACAACATCTGTCTAGTTTACCCAAAACCACACCCTCAGGAACCACTACAGCAAGCATCTGGAGAGGAAGGAAAGGCAGTCTTTGAGATGCCAAAGAGATGGCTGCCTGCAGCCATGCTTGTGAAACAAGTCAGGGGTAGAAAACACACACAAGAAATATACTGAACTGGACGTGCAGGGCAGAGTGCAACGAGAGCAAAGAGTTGCACGAGCACCGGAGAACAGACCAGCAGAACGCAAGGGGCATGTGGGAAAAGGGGTGGTTGCCCAGTGCGCAAAGGCCGGTGCAGGGGGGCACGCGCCACAGTATATTATAATATACAGTGTATTTTAACATACCTTAATGTACCTAATGCTTTCTGAGATGAGACTTGTCTGACATTCAGCCCTGCGTCTTGTAATGCAGAGGCCTGCACAGTTTACGCTGCGTCTCTCGTGACTTTGTCGTACCTCCTGTCGCCTCTGGAGAGGCTAAAACAGAACAGACCGCATTGAAACCCAAATCCAACTGCAAAACCCATCTGAGAAAGGCTGATGAACCTGCCTCCCTTTCCCAACCATCCCCCGGTCCCAAAACTTTGGAAAGCCCTTACCTCCTTTCTTCAGGGAGCTCATTCTGCTCCTGGGCTTCTCTGGTGTCAGTGCTCTGCTGTTCCTTCAGTTGGTTGCAGCTTTTGAGCTGTCTAAGCTGTTTGGGTAGGTGTGCTTTGACATTTAGAGAAGCAGAGGTGTCTGTTTGAGGTAAGGGCTTCAGGACCAGTCAAGGTTCAGCAGCATATACGGTAGAAAGTACACTTGTATGCAGCTTTTTTTTTTTTTCAGGTCAGTAATTTTGTATTCGGTGTTCAGGGGTGGCAAGATGGTTTAATAGTATGTTTTTGGTTTTAATTCTAAAAGTGCTCTGTATTTTCCTGGACTTCCTGACTTTATTGAAGATGGAACCTTGTTTTTCTCACCAGTTTTGCTGCATACTGTGCAAACTGTTGACAGCATCTCTTACTAGGACTGATGGTGAGATGATCTAGCACGGGTTAAGGCGGGCATCTTGTTTGCGTCTGTATATATAGAGTTTCAGCATTTCTCAAGAAAACAGCTGGGACATAAGGCATAGTGTCTTTCAAGGTACGGAACAGCTCACCACCTTTCCTGATCGCCAACTGAGTACCATGTTTTCCTAGAACCTTTGCAGCTTGCGGCAGGCCCCTCATAGATTATAAGCATCAGGACTTCGCTTATTTTATGGGCCTGTAGCAGAGCCCAGAGCCTGTGGGAAGATGGAAGAGAGGAGGTGCTCGCAGAACACAGGGCACAGCTCAGAACAGCAGCTCCCGAGGAGCAGCTGACACAGGGAGTTCAGGGGTGCAAATACAGGGCAGGAGCTGTCAGGAAGGAGTGGGCTTCCTTCCCTGAAAGTTCAAGAGAAGAGAAGGGGTTTCTAAAGTTTTGGGACCAGGGGATGGTTGGGAAAGGGTACCAGAGAAGCCCATGGAAGAAAGGGCTGAAAGGACAGAGAGAATGGGTAGAGGATGTGGTTGTCTTCAGAGAGCCAACTAAAAGTCAGTATTCTTTACAACAGGCCGGCCTAATTCCATGGTATTGTACCTTGGTATAATAGATCACGGTGCTCAGGGAAAACTAATGCTGTACTTCCAAAACACTTCTGAGCCCTAGCCAGTACTGTAGAATGAAGCAAACTGGTGACAGAGCCCATCAGGAAGGATGTGCACTTTTGTTTCCAGCCATCCTGGAGCATTCCTGCCCCCACAATAGCAGTCCCATGTACAGACAGGATGACAGGCCTGAAGGAGTGTAAAACATGATGCCAGATCACGAAAGAAACCTCTTTCTTCTCAGCTCTCCCTCAAAGAATCTTTCATAATACAAGCAAAAGTGATCAGGAGCTTAACAGTGTACGTAATACTACCACACCTTCTTCCTAAGAAAGGGCTGGGGCAAAATCCATCCTTTTTTTCCAGCCACCTGAAAGCTTCTCTTTTACAAAGGTGGCCCTACCTAGGGCAAGAGCAGGGAGGGAGGAGAACAGGAAGGACTGGGAGCAGGACTGACGCACCACTCCTGAAAGCTGGTAAGAGCAACAGCAGGGTTGAAGTCAGGAACTGGTGACTACCTATGGTGTTGTGCTCACCTATGTGGGCAAAAGGGTACGTTAGGCGACCTCACTGCCTTTCTCCATCTTGAGGCTTCTAACGGTAGCATCGTTGCCATCCAAACCCTCCTGAAGGCATGGAGGGCAGCAAGGAAGAATTGGAGGAAGAGGTGGTGCAGGTTCCTGAAGCCGTGCTGGCATATTCATGCTCCCCTCCACACCCTGCCACCAGGGCCTCTCCTGCCTCTCTCCTGGAAGATGAACCTTGTGGAAATAAGGAGAAGCAATAAAGTATTTTAAGAAAAATGTGAGCCTGAATTTTTATGAAGATTCAGAGCGGCTCAACCTTCTCCACAGCAAAGAAATTGACTGTGAGGCGTAGTGATGCAAGAAATCTATTTATTGTGCCTTACCTTCTTCGGGCTCTGGAGGATTGCTCTGGGCTGCAGTACTACCCGGGGATACTCTGTGCAAACACTGCCTTCTAGCTCGTGCCTTGTGTCTTGTAAATGAGGAGAAATGTTATTTCCCACAGGGTGGTGCTGCTGCATTGCCTGGCGTGGCAACACAGGGAGGAGGCTGAGCTTGAGCTTGGGGAAGTGGACAAAACACACATTTTGCAGTGTCCAAGTCCAATGGGCAAAACCAGAACCACACAGAACCTGAACACCTCTCAATTCACACCCAAGTATGAATACATTCACTGGAGCCTACACTAGTGGTGCAGGGGGAAAAAAGGAGTGAAGATAACCCTTCAGGAAGTGTTCATTTATGAATCAAAAGCACCTTATAAATGATATAGAAAACTACTGGAACACACCAGAATAGTCACTTAGAAGAAGGTATTATTTATTGAGGTGATCCTGACTAAGGACTTCATTATGCTGACCATGAAGTACTGTTACAGCTTAACTTAAACAAGCTCTTCCTTCTCACATAAATTTGTAACACTTTGGAGAGCAAACAAGGAATTGTTGTGGCAATATAAAATATATTCACCATATAGTAGCACAGACAACCTTTGTTTTTCAGGAGATAAATTATCATCCAAGCTGGCAGAAATATTTCAGGCTCAAAGTTTTCTCTTTTTTTCTGAAAACAGGATTATTTTTCAATAGAAGGTACTTGACTTTTCCAATGCTGTTTTCACACAATTTTTCAAGGTACAATTTATTAAATGTTCCAAAGCTGATCTGATAAAAATTATTACTAGAGCATAAGCAATTTCAAATGATTTCCCCATTTCAAACCTCATGGAATGGAAACAGATGGGATAACTTCAGCCGCTGTAAGCAGTTTCACTTAAACAGAATTCCTGTTCACTGCACGCAATAGAGTATTATCCCAGGCAGGATTCATCTGAGGTAGGATCTGCCTGTTTCTGTCTCGGACAGGTGTTACCCCAGCCAAGTCAGACCACGCTGTCCCGGGAAGCCAGACAGGCTCAGGGGTGCAGTGCTCCATTCAAGCTCGTATCCATCAGTGCTCAACAGGGCTGGTGGGAACATGCAGTGTTAGCCCGGGAAATTGTTCACAGCCAGCCCAGGTATCTCTGCCTACCGCTGCACCGTGCCATGCCAGGAAATATCCTCTGTGGAGAACAGCCTGAATATTATAACCTCTGAAAAAAACATGGCAGATACAATAAACCATTTTTTTAAAACGGTATAATCCAGAGACTTCAATAATGCGCCACCTGAAACATTTCACATGGCAGGATGAAGACGAGCTGTTCAGTTTGGGTTGTGTGGATCATGGGGTAGAAGTCTGGCACGAGGCTTTGCAAACCTGGCTTGCATTCCCATTTCTTCCACTCGCAGGTCATTTCTTGTTATGCTTCCTCCTTTCTGTTTCTGAGCTGGGGAGATTCATAACAGGGCTGATTGATATTTCACAGTGTGTTTTATGCACAGAAAGCATCATTCTGAGCAGAAACAGTGTTAGAAAATCCTGAAATAATTCCATCATTTTCTACAAAAGGTCCATGTATAAAACCAGTTGAATGTTTTCTGCTGAATTAGATATTTAAAACAAGAAATACTGCCTATGAAAACAAGAAAAAGCCTATGAAAAAATATCTTGAAATAAAAAAAAAAATCAAAAAGTGCTAATAATGTATTACACAGTATCATTTACTAGGATAAAATGCATATAGTATTATTCCAACAGACTTTTATAAGATGCAGTTGTGGCATGAGCAACTGCTGACATGTCATGATGTGGTAAAAAAAGTAATTAAATTTTTGTAAAGTAAATAACAGTGGTAAATTATAACTTGTTGAAATAGCTTATCTTCTTTGTAGACCACATATTCCCTACTTTTTGATATAAACTTTTGCATTAAGATCTAAAACAATATCTTTATCGCTAGTAATAAATAAAGCCACCTTTTTTTTCCTCCCAAATGTGCATATTTTTCCTAACTCATTAAGAAATACTCATGGATAATTTTTGTCTTTTTTTATGAATGTATGTTAAAATCAAAATTAGGGCCACGCAGAGCTGAAAAAAGGTTATGTCATTAGTTTTAAGCAATTTTTGCGCTCCCATCTCTTAATCTGTGCTCTGGGCATGTAAGTCACGCTACTGGCTCTGACTACACTTCTGAAGCAGGGCAGTGAGAAATGCTTTGTTTGAGCACAGACAACTAAAGTAAAACAATTTTAATATGTTATATTTGAAATATGCATGAATAATAGAACTACTTGATACACATACTATTCATATATATAAAAGAATACATTATACCACTATGAATGTACTCTTGATCTAAATCAAATTTGTGATCATCATCCTATTTTGCTTTCCCTTCTGAGGCACAGACTGGAATAGGTCACCATGAGCAACCACTGAATACACTGCAGATGATTAACAAAACTACTAGTTCAGCATTAAGAAAGATTATTTGGACTCTGATCAATTTGCTAATGAACAGAATGCAGCTTTATACAGCACCAAAACACAGAAGTGATTTGCATTGCAGAGTGTGAAGTTCCTCCATTGCTGACAACAGTTTCACTCTGGAAATGCAGAAACATCCCATTATTTATTAAATCATCACATCAGTAATTTACCCCATGAGCTACATTGAGTCTATAGCTGCCATGAAGCAGCCAGCTGTAGTATATTCCTCACATAAGTAGCAGGAAACCATCAGCAAATGGCAGCTGTTGTGTTCTGGCCATCCAGGACAAGTGACCTGATCAGCTCTTCAGTTGGGACAGACAAGTAATTTGCACCATCTGAAGATACAGCCCCTAGGTCCAAGAAGAGACAAGCTTGCCACTGGGATACACATAAACAACTTTGTCAGCCAACATCCTCTTTACTAATAGCCTGTGGAGTGGGCAGTTTCTCAGTCATCTGCTTGCACAGACTCTGAATTTCTTCA
Organism: Platalea leucorodia; assembly: GCF_965183815.1. Taxonomy (NCBI): domain Eukaryota; kingdom Metazoa; phylum Chordata; class Aves; order Pelecaniformes; family Threskiornithidae; genus Platalea; species Platalea leucorodia. The sequence continues at coordinate 20,186,211 of NC_138826.1, read as the reverse complement.
ACAGCTGCTGATTTTACAGGAGGAAGAAGCTCTGTATTTGGAAAAACACGAGCCTCTCCTCTGATTTCCCAGGCTGCCTTTGGGCTTCTTCCAACTAATGCAGCTAAAGCAGGTTTGTCTATCAGCATGCCTAGTCCCCTGGCACAAATTTACTCCTTTTCAGATAGCAGAGGAACCACAGTACCTCTTCCACCCTCCCAGACAAGGATCAGCTGGAGGATCATACCTGGAATGTCAATGTTTAGAAAGTCAAGCTTTAAAGATATCCAGAAAAAAAAGCAGCAACCACCTCAAAATCTTGCTGTAGGGGGCTTGGGAAAGCAGGCCTAAAAACATATTTGAAATTCAATTGCAACTTATGTACAAAACTCAGGCACACTGTAAAAATTAAAGCTGCTCCAGTGACACTTTCAGCATAAGTCACAGTTTCCTGCCAGATTTTCTAAAAAAAAAAAAAAACCAAAAAAAAAAGGCTTTGGCATTTGAAACCGTTATTTGCAAAGAGTTTAATGCAGACTGATAAATGTGGAGGTGTTTTGGTGGTGTGTGCGATTAGTCCATTGAAACATAATAGACCAGACCACCAAAAAGCTTATTTCATTAACACTGTTTTTGAAATAATTTAAACTTTATTGCTAAGTTTTGGTGACTGATGACTTTATAGTTTTCTTTTGATTATAGCCAATTATTATTTTTGAGATTACTTGTGGAGTCAACATGTTGCATTTCAAATAAATCTGTGAGCATTGGTATCTATGAACTCTATTTTCAGTCTAGCTTTCTTCTGTTACTACATTAACTTGGTATTACTGTTGCTGTATGTAGATTTTTAGCCAACTAAAACACGACAGAAAAATCTAATTGAGAGATGCCTTTTTTCACAGGAGTAATGTCTTCAACAGCATAACACTACGGAGCCACCTCCATCTCAGTCACGGCTGTGCAGTGCTGAATCCTGACGGTGCTTGTCATCTGTTGCTGTAGCTGTTTGTATCCACAGCCAAAAATTCAGCATCCTTTTGGTCTAATTCTGCTGTGACAGAATAAGCTATTGCTCCATTTGTCCAGATGTGCTGTTTGGTGCCAGTATCATTGGTGAGTGACCGCAAATGTGTTCTTTTGATTTTCTTTGCTAGTCTTGCAAAGCACAATAACGTTGAACTAAATATCATAGAAAATCCACACAGGAGGAATGATGCAGTATAGCTGCCAGTTGTGTCCACAAGCCAACCTGTAGGAAAACAAGTCATGGGTTTTTAAACGCCCACCAAAATTCTCATCATTTACAAGTCCTGTGATCAACAGGAGTTTTATAAACTTCTGGAGTTATCAGATACAAATACAATCAAACAGTATGGGTTTACATCACCGTCACTATACTTTTACCTCCTGGGGCAGAGAGGGATTTGTCCTCAGCAGGCAGATAAGATTTTTATGGGCTTTTGTTTAGAGGTCAAACCCATGAGAAAAGGCACAGCAGTCATCACCACAATACTAAATAAACATCTTTCAATTGCATGGATTTAACTGGCAGTCATTATAGTCATTTAGACATGCTTAGAGAGCCCTGGGATTAAATATTGTGTGCATGAGATCCTCATACAGAAACATCTAGTGAGCTATGCCCTAGACTGATGACTTAATTCCATTTTGCCATATTTTTTTGCTATGGAAAATTAAATTAAAAGCTGCAGGAGCAGAGGTTAATTGGGAATTGATGTGAACAGCAGACAAAATATGCAAGACATATATATACACATGGCTGTTTGAAAAAAGATCTCTGTCCTTCCACAATATTCAAAGTTCTTTCTAAAGAATAATAGGAGTACAGCTCTCATCCTTACTTCACTGTGATGGAACCAATGGGGAAAATGATGGTTCGATATTACAGTGATGAGCCTGTGACCAAACAGTAGTAACAGCTGTCTCACCCACCTGTTCCAGGCAGTCTGGAGATGAAAAGATCAAGTCCTTCATACACAAAAAAAAAATCCTTGGAATGAAACTCTCTTTATATTACATTTTCAAAATAATGTAGTTTCACACTGAAATCTCTCGTTCCTTCTACTTACACAATTTCTCAACTACATGAAGCAGTGATGTAACAGCTCTTAGAAGCCCTGTTCCATACTGTTTTCTTTTTTAAATTTCAAGTCATTCTATATGTAGAAATCATCCCATCAAGACAGGGCTTAAGTGGGATTTAGAGTCTTCTGATGGTCTAGGTATGCTATTTCCCTGCCCAGGGGCTACCTCCACATGCAGTGTGCATTTGCTCTCCTTCCACATCACACTGATAGGTAAATCTGAAGTAGTGTTAAGATTATAGGAAAGTAATTTGTGAACTGACCTGCAACAGGCGGGCTCACTAGATATGGTATGGCATGCAGAAAACACACGACACCCAGTGCTGCTGATAAGGAAGAAGTTCCCACTACATCTGCCGTCACGACAGGGATCAGCGTTACATAGGCTCCATCGAAGTAGCCAAAGGTAAACGAGAAAGGCACAAGCAAGGGGAAGTTTTGGAGAACTGGCAGGAAAAGACAACAGAGGCCATCCATTCCCACAGCAAAGAGGTAGCAAAAGTGACGATGCTTCTTCAGACACCTGCAAATTTCAAAACAGAAAAAGATTATCACTGCACACAGCATCTCAGTTCGTATGACCTGGCATGCAGCACTTCAGTCTCTCTCTCTCTTTTACATAGCTCAAATTTACGTCCATTTTCTTACTCAGTCTTCAAGATGAAAAGCTCAACACTGATGAGCCCAGGTAGGGAAAGCTGCCCACCAGCAGCTGCAGAAACATCTGGTAAGCAGCAGCCCATGCTGCCTGTCGTGTTCTTTGGGCTGCCCCTAGTGAGGGGAGCCACTCTGCTGCCAAGATTTCGCAGCCCTCTGAATTTTCAATGTTCAAAGCAGTATTCCATCAGGCTTTACATCCCAGCTCAGCAAGGTGCTCCCAGTATTATGCAAAAAATATTACATTATAGCTCTCTTAGCTGTCATTCTTCACATCAGCCCTTAAACACTGGAGTTTGTGTGAGCTAAGTGAGATGGCAATTCCCTTTCTCCCTGCCCCGCAAAACCAATGATTGATTTTTCCCACAGATTGAATATGCACAAGGAATGTGTCCTTTAGAATCAAAATCCTTCTTAATTTAGCCAGTCTCTACTGATGTTACAGATGCTGCACACAGATGTTTGGAGTGAGCTGAATTAGCAAAGCATGGTGAGTTCTCATATAATGAAAAATGTGTAACAATTTTAGGTCATTTCTTCTGAGTATATGCCTGACAGTGTTAGGCCAGACCCCTGACCCTTTTCCATGAATTCTGTGCCTCCCCAGCAGCACAAAAGAGATGGAAAGCAGAGGAAGTAGAGTGAGATCCTCTAGGAAATAGGTACAGAGGATCACACTCAACGTACCTCAGGCAGGGGGTTACATTTCCACTGCCAAATGCAAGAGCTTTGCACAAACACATCATTTCTTCAGGAAAAAAAAAAAGAAATTAAATCAGCAGAATTGAACAAACTCAGAAGAGACAAAAACATTAAATAGTAAGCATTTCTGAAGGTTAGACTGTTTTTTGGTTTTTTCTTTTTTTTTTTTTTTTTGAAAAGTTACACATCCTACAGAAAAAGTCCATAATGTTAACTTTTATATGTATTACACCTCACTTGCATCCAGCCTCTCACCAGCTAACGCTTACACTTGCTTAGCCATAAGCTATTACCTTCTGTCTGTTAGCCATCCAAAGGTGATATTACCAATGATGTCTATGACACCAAGTATGGACATGAGGAAGGCAGCCTGGTGATGAGTCACTCCAACGCTCAAAGCATAAGGCACTAGGTAGACAAAAAGAGGGCTACAGCCATATGCCATAAATAAAACCGACACTGCCAGCACCATGAAGTCTGGCATCAGTAAAAAGTCATATTCCTTCCATGAACAGTAGCATAAACATTCATGAGACCATGCTTTGATTAAAGGTGAACAGATGGACATTCGCTTTAAGTCTCGTTTCTGTGCTTCAGGGACATAATCCTGTTCAAGAAACTCAGGAGCAGTTTTACGGTCCTCTTTAAGAGCAATAGGCCGCATCAAGGCACCACAGACACAGAGGTTTAAAACAAAACCTCCCAGGATGAGTAAAGCTCCACGCCAGGAAAACTGCTCGATTAAGAGCTGGACCACGGGGGCCAGGATGAAGGTACCGATTCCACTTCCTGACATGGCTATTCCATATGCCAGCGCTTTCTTTTTGTTGAAATATTTGCCCACCATTGCGATGGCTGGAGAATAACAGAGTGCAAACCCAAGTCCTAGAAGAGAAAGCACAGTGCAGATGGCTTAATACTGAGCATGACATATGGAATACATTAAATTAAACCACATAACCTACTTTCATTAGCACAAATGAATAGGAATTTTTCTGATTCTGTATCACACAGCTCAGTCACAGTGTGAAGAGAAACCAGGATGACTCCTTTCTTCCACTGTCAGGGTCACTGACTTGACAAACCTAACAGATCATCATTAATCCATGATAACAAGGCTCAGAAAGAAGTGATGGGGTTCACTTAACAAGAACAAGGACGATCAATAAGCATCAGAGAAATAGTGTGTCAGCTTCTCCTGGATGCAGGATGAGGTCTTGCCCCAGGGTCTGTGCAGATGCTGGCACTGGGCACACTGTCCTGATGAGGCACCACTTTGTGTTTCAGTCTGTTGCAACCCTGAATGTTAATTTTCAGGTCTCTGAAAAGCAGTACAGAGTCTGTCTCTGCTACTAATATTCTACAATAAACCTTTTTTGTCAGCTAAATAAACTCTACACAGCAGCTGGTTGGAGTCCTAACCATTAAATCCCTGCCTACAAGTAAAGAGGGGGGAAAAGCCTCAGAAAACAAAGCCATGTCCAATTTAGTAAACAAATAAGATCCATCTCTTGGACCGGGAAAAAGATTGTGGTCTCTGCTGCAGAACCAGAGAGCAGATTTTAATCATCAAATGCTTGCCCTAACACTAAAACATAGTTCTGAATCAGCTGCAGAAATGAGTTCCTGACTAGGTTTTTGGAGCATGTCCTGCATTGAGGGTAAAATGGTCCTCACTGCCTTTGGCAGAACTTGCCAATAGAGGAGACAATGACCCGGCGCCGAAACCAGCTTGCTACGTCCTCCTCAAAGGCTACACTGTGCCGGGCGGGCACTAAGCCTGCCAGGATGGGATAAGTGGATTAGAGGGACTCTGGGTGGCGGGTGCCCGCTTTGGCACCCCTCAGGAGGTGAGGGGAGGAGCAGGGCAGAGAGCTGGGGTTGGACCTGTGTGGACAGCAGAGTTGGAGGAGCAGCCCTGAGCTAGACATCATCACTCGAGAGCTGTGAAAATCATACTCTATTTGGCATACACACCATTTATTTTTTAGTGAGTTGGCAGGGGGAAATAGGTCCCAAAAAAAGCCAATACATGTCCTGTGAAAAGTGGAAATGCAAAGTTTGGGGCTGAAAACATTTTCATACCTCTTAGAAGAAACTCTACTACTTATTGCCACTCCCCCATCTCACCTCTGCTTCACTCCTCACAGTTTCAAGTCCTGCAGCTTTTATGGCTTTAGACCTTCGCCAGTTATGCTCCCACCTCCTCTCTGGGTGGGGGGACCACCTCTAGCTTTTACCAACAGTTCACCTCTCCATTAATCAGTCCCCACAGACTAGAAGCTCACTGCTTGTAGAATTGGCTCTTTACAACTCCATGTACAAAGTGCAACTGCTTTTCCACCTCAGTATTCACGGCGCTAAGGAAGCCTCAGTGGCATTAGCATGGCAAAGTCCCTCAAGTTACAAGGAGCCTTTTTATTTGTTATGAACACATTTGTCAAAGATTAACATTGTAATACAGGAGTGGCATGCACTACAATAAGGATTTTATTTTTTTTTTTAAACAAATAAGCTGTTGGCAGCATGTGAACTGCAGTAATTCCACCAACTTGTTACTAAACAGCAGGGAACCAAGTACAAGGGCTTATATTACCGTGGCTACCAGGTCAGCATTAACGAGGAAGGAATGTCAGTGTGACCATGGGCACATCTCAAGTTCCTCTGTGCACAGCAAACATAGGGAGATAGGACAGAGCAAAGATATTTGTTATCACCATACTTGAATGCAAATGGAGGAGCTGCTACAGCAACACTACCAACCAGCAATTTGTTTGCTTTTTAAATGGAATGGAATGCAGAAAAATAAGGTGCACAGGTGAGGTACCAGGTGTTCACCCAGTGGTCCTTTGCCCACTTGCTCTTTTGTTTTTATTTAATTTTTTTTTTTTTTTTAAATATGCAAATATTTTGGGGCAGTCTAGAAGTCCTACCGTAACAAACTCCTCCCAAATCACAGGCAAAAAAGGAAACATTTTGGGTATTACCTGCAACAGGAGTCCTTCCTCACCTCCCATAATTTCAGAACTTTATCCATAGTCCTCTCTCTAACAGAAGTTAAAGGGTTGCTTTTGCAGTGTGCTGCATCTGGGCTGTATGAGACTCACTGAGTGCTGAAGCCCTCACAAGGCCAGCCAAAGCCTCTCTTTTACAATGAAGGGAACAGGTCTGAGGATCTCTATTGACCAGTGCGGTGGCAATACAACATGGAGAAGAGATCACTCCTCTTGAAAGGAAGGACCATCATTTTTAACATTCCTGTGTTATTTTCCTGGCAGGAACAAAGGAGCTGAATGCCTCCTACCTGTAAAGACTCCTAATGATAAGTAGAGATGTTCCAGGCTGGTGGCAAACGAACCCAAAATTAGTCCAGTAGATGCAAGCAGGCCTCCTACCATTATACCAACTTGGCAGGATACATGATTACTGATTAAACTCCCAAGTGGGGCTTCAAAGAAACAAATAAAGCTGGTAGTTAATGGCAGGTCCTCACACACAGTTTGTTGCAACAGTCATCAAGGAAAAGCAGCAGTAGGCAAGCAGGAGAAAATGGTGATCACAGCTACACAGAGTGGTCTTCCAACGTCCCCTCTAGCACAATGGTGTGAGCACCAAAATACTTCTAAAAATCATTTTCCTGAAAGTCAGGATAAAACTGAAATTTACAGTAGCTTTCTCAGCAGCCATTTTAGTAGATCAAAGTCATTATGAGGGGCCACAGCGACAGCCCACACTGCTCATTGCTCCACGCTTACAACACTGAGGCCTTCCTCCACCTGGAATTTGCACTTCAACCCTCAGTAACTTCAGGCGTCCTTCCTCACTCCTCCCTGGCCTTGTGAGCTCTGCGTCAGACCCAAACAGGAGAGGTCTCACATCTTTTGGCCCATCTCCAGGGCTGCTACCCCTCTCCTGCACTTCTCCAACATTGATGGCTCCCAGATCACCCTCCCTCTACCATGGGGCATCATCACCAGCCCTCTTCCTCGCCGCTACCTGCAATGCCAGGGCAAGGCTATCCTTATTTCTCTTTTTTTCCCCAAGGTATAACCTGGCTGACACAGGAGAGTTCTTATGTCTCATTCTAGCTGTGTCCCTGTGGCTTCATAGCAGTTCTCATGGATTAACCCTTTTCCACAGGATTAGGACATGGATTTTCACCTAGCTGTACAGTTTTAAAGTAAACCCATGAGAAATTTGGTACAACTGCTGCATTGATGCATGTCATTTTTAGTAACACTGAATTTTCTTTTAAGGGAAAAGACTATTTGATGACCGTGACTTGATCTGAAGGTAAGATGTACATCCTGTGCTAAGTCTCAAATATGATTCCAATCAAAACGCAAAAGAAAAAAGTGCTCAGTTAGTAGCTCTCAAACACAACTTGTCCCACTAGACCTCAATAAAAGTACGTTTCTGAAAACTTAGCTCATTTGACAAAACAAAGTTCTGCTTCTTTTCTATAGTATGAAGACACTCCCTTCCTGCACAACTATGCTGCAGGAAGCAGCTTGGATATACCATACCCCAGAGAGCCCACAGTATCTATCTTTCCCAGCTGACTCCACCAACTTGTGAACATGCTAAAACCAGATGGAGCTGAAGAAAAAGCAGCCACATTAGTCTTAAAAGGGTAATACACACCACAGAGCATTGTAGCACAGTCAACAATGGAGTGGATCCAAGCCGTTCTGGCATAATCCTGCCCAAAGTATGCCTGGAACTCCACAAAAAAAATGGAGATGCACCTAGGAAAGAAAACATGAACACCAATCTGTTGAACGTGGGATATTTGCGTCACAGAAAACACCGGTCTTGCTCTTCAGGTGTAAAGAGTACCTACTTGAAGGTCCTCTCCAGCTCCCAGGAAAATCAAATCTGTGGTTTGCCTAAATCCCAACGAAATGGAGAAATTTTTAAACAGTTTCTAAGGGATATTGGAAACGAAGGGCTATCTTAATGAGGGACAAGACATGAAATGATGTGTGCAAGTTGAATAATTCCAACAGTACTCTATGTAAGGCACCTAGGCTAGGGTGATTCAACCAGAGGAGAATAGTTGCTTTGCACTGGCAACAACTGAATCACAAACTGGTGTCCAACTGTTATCCCAACAGTGGATTTAGACAATTCGGCTGATGTAGAACTTAATTCAGCCAGATAATTACTCCAGAGAGATTATGAACATTATAATACCACATGTTTCTCACTGTAGTATCTGCTGCTAGATTTTTATAACTCGTATTATTTTTAAATGAAATGAAACTGAAGTTGTAATTATCACCAGCTATTTATAGCCCACATCCTCATGTTGCTTCCCTGGTACGCAAAGCCCCAGCTCCTCAGTTCTTCACTGACCTGGTTGCTCACTAATGGTGGCATTCACATCTGCACAAGCTGGCAGGGCAGGGCCAGCGTAGCACCTATAGAGCCACCACCACCTATAGCTATGTGTTCATGGATGCACAAGTGCAAAGCAAGTGAAAAAACAACAACTCATGAACAGAGAATCAAAACACAGCAGGAGCCCATGGACCTTCCAACAGTTTATTAAAACGCTTCTAGGAGAGGCTACTTTGCTCTGGTTAACAAGTGTTACTGTTCTACCTCTCTCTGCAGGGGAACGGATTAAAAAGCTGCATAGTTTCATTCTGGTTTCTGGATCAGCAAGAGGTCCCTTTTCCCCCTCTCTTTTTTTTTCCTCCTGCAAATCAACAAACAACCACTTTCTTCAGCTTTTTTCTTGCACATACTTCATTCTTGTATGTACTCCAGATGTATGCCAGCCATTGGATGATTTCTTGGATGTTAGGCATTTCACACGTGAAAAAGGAATTAAATCCACTAGGAAATCTCTACTGTTATTGCGGAATTGGTACATTTGCATACATAAACTAACACTGTGTCAACATTTCCATGCCCCTTTTATGCTGTTGACACCAAGAACCTAGACTTTAGATCCCTAAACCTAGCAGCTTTATTTTAAAGGAAATGTAAAATTTAGGTAGGAATCACTGTATTTACATTATACTGACTGTCCAACAAGACACTGTCTCAGTGTTCCTCACTTACTAGTGTGCCCATCTCTCTGCTTAATATAGCTTAAATGTCCATGTTCACACACACCAGGCTCCTCTGTCTCCAGCTGACATCAAAGTCACCCAACAGCAGCTGTGGAAGCCATCTCACCCCAGATGTATACATTATGTTTATGCAAGGCAGCAGTCTATTCCTGTTCTTTCTATTTTTGAGAAGTATTTTTGAGAAAATATGTTCTGCATATTTTGGATACCAGAAGGGTATAGAGAGGGGCCTCCTCTCTAGGGCACGGACCTTCTCAAGCAGGATAGCACCCGAAATGCTTGCAGCAGGAGAAGCGGGTATTTACAGATTTCTCAGATAGACACAGGAGCCAAGCAAATCCACTGGGACTAGCAAAAATGAGCATGGCTGTGGGGTCAGAGGGACACAGCACACCCGAAGAGACCCTACATGATTCCTCCCTCCCCGACCAAACCACACAGCCTGAAATAATGCTGCCTGCCCGAGGCTTTGATTCTGAAAAAAAAATCAAAGAGAGGGTGTTGAGAGATAGAGCAGCTGTCAGAAGAGGCGAGACTAAAACCAGACAGCTCATAATCCCTCAGCCGTCCCCACAGCCTTAGGGATTTCCGGAAGCCTTTAAAACTGTAGCAAGAGAGAGGTTTGTAGCTAGCCAGAATAACCACTGCAGCTGTGGGACACCAGGGGACATCACAAATCCTCTTCCTAAGGGGGTAAAAAAAGGGGTAAGGCCGCAACCGGGTCAGAAGGACAAGCAGCAGCTCCTTTACCTCGTCACGGCCCTGGTACAGATAGTGACAAGGAAGCAGCCAGCAACGATCATCCACCCCCAGCCTCCGTCGGGAGGGCCGGCGTGCCGGGCCGAGGCCATGGCGCAGGCTGGGGCGATTCCTCCCTCCTTCCCACCTCAGTGGCAGGGGCCGACTCCGGCTGGCTCGGCGAGTGCCGGCTGGGGCTGCCTGGCACATGGGTTACTGGCCATCTGAAGGGAGAGAGAGAGAAAAAACAAGCAGAGAGGGAATCAGGGTATATCACATGCACTGTAACCTGCACAGCTGGGCTAGGACATACTGCTTTGGCTTTACTGCATAAAAGCGAGGGTTTTCTTTCAAATGCAGTTTATGAAAATTTGTTGGAAGCAAGAATGCCATCAGAGTTTGGCCCTGTGTCTGGTATCATTTATTTCAGGGTAATTTGCCCAGCAGTTACATCCTAGCACGATACCCTTTTCCCCCACAAATGTCACAGCACATACATCTAAGTCACATACTTTACTGGTGCCAGTCACTGCAGGCCATTTACCTTCAGTGGGCTCTCCCCACTCACACCAGTCCCGGGCCTGAATTGTATTTTCAATTGCAGTCTCCACTCAAAGCAGCTATTCTTCCTTGTACACAATTTAGTGCAAAATTTTCATTTGTGGGAATACAGTTTTCACCTTTGTATGAAAAGGGAATACTTGCTGCAAAATCAGAGCACATCTGATTGCAGTGACATGAAATGGTGGAGTTCAAGATCCTTAGAGCACTGAGGAGGGTGCACAGCAAGCTCACTGCCCTGGACTTCAGGAGAGCAGACTTTGGCCTCTTCAGGGATCTGCTTGGTAGAGTACCATGGAATAAAGCCCTGGAGGGAAGAGGCCCAAGAAAGCTGGTTAATATTCAAGGATCTCCTCCTCCAAGCTCAGGAGTGATGTATCCCAACAAAGAGGGAGTCAGGCAAAAATGCCAGGAGGCCTGCATGGATGAACAAGGAGCTCCTGGACAAACTCACATTCAAAAAGGAAGCCTACAGAGGGTGGAAGCAAGGACAGGTAGCCTGGGAGGAATACAAAGAAATTGTCTAAGCAGCCAGGGATCAGCTTAGGAAAGCTAAAGCCCTGATAGAATTAAATCTGGCCAGTGATGTCAAGGGCAACAAGAAAAGCTCTATAGGTATGTCACTGATAAAAGCAAGGCTAGAGAAAATGCAGGCCCTCTCCGGAAGGAAATGGGAGACCTGGTTACCTGGGATACGGAGAGGACTGAGGTACTCAACGACTTTTTTGCCTCAGTCTTCACTGGCAAGTGCTCAAGCCACACTGCCCAAGTCTTAGAAGGCAAAGACAGGGACTGGGAGAATGAAGAACTATGCACTGTAGGAGAAGATCAGGTTCGAGACCATCTAAGGAATGTGAAAGTGCACAAGTCCATGGGACCTGATGAGATGCATCTGTGGGTCCTGAGGGCACTGGTGGATAAAGTTGCTAAGCCACTATCCATCATATTTGAGAAGTTGTGGCAGTTTGGTGAAGTTCCCACTGACTGGAAAAGGGGAAACATTATGCCCATTTTTAAAAAGGGAAAAAAGGAAGATGCGGGGAACTACAGGCCAGTCAGCCTCACCTCTGTGCTCAGCAAGATCACGGAGCACATCCTCCTGGAAGCTATGCTAAGGCATGTGGAAAATAAGGAGGTGACTGGTGACAGCCAACATGGCTTCACTAAGGCTAAACTGTGCCTGACAAATTTGGTGGCCTTCTACGATGGGATAACAGCATTAGTGGAGAAGAGAAGAGCAACTAACATCATCTACCTGGACTTGTGCAAAGCATTTGACACTGTCCTGCATGACATCCTTGTCTCTAAATTGGAGAGATGTGGATTTGATGGATGAACCACTTGGTGGATAAGGAATTGACTGGATGGTCGCACTCAAAGAGTTGCAGTCAATGGCTTGATGTCCAAGCAGAGTGACGAGCAGTATTCCGCAGGGGTCGGTATTGGGACCGGCACTGTTTAACATCTTTGTCGGTGACATGAATAGGGGGATTGAGTGCACCCTCAGCAAGTTTGCTGATGACACCAAGCTGTGTGGTGGGGTCAACACACTGGAAGGTAGGAGTGCCATCCAGAGGAACCTTAACAGGCTGGACAGGTAGGCCCGTGTGAACCTCGTGAAGTTCAACGTGGCCAAGTGCAAGGTCCTGCACATGGGTCAGGGCAATTCCAAGCACAAATACAGGCTGGGCAGAGAATGGATTGAGAGCAGCCCTGAGGGAGGTATTGGTTGCTAAGAAGCTCAACATGACCCGGCAACGTGCGCTTGCAGCCCAGAAAGCCAACCGTATCCTGGGCTGCATCAAAAGAAGCGTGACCAGCAGGTCAAGGGAGGTGATTCTCACCCTCTACTCCACTATTGTGAGACTCCATCTGCAGTACTGCATTCAGCTCTGGGGCCCCTGATAGAAGAAGGACATGGACCTGTTGGAGTGAGTCCAGAGGAGGGCCACAAAGATGATCAGAGGGCTGGAGCACCTCTCCTACGAAGACACGCTGAGAGTTGGCGTTGTCCATCCTGGAGAAGAGAAGGCCCCGTGGAGATCTTATAGCAGCCTTCCAGTACTTAAAGGGGGCCTAGAGGAAAGATGCAGAGGGACTCTTTATCAGGGAGTGTAGTGATAGGACAAGGGGTAATGGCTCTAAGCTGAAAGAGGGTAGATTCAGATTAGATATAAGGAAGAAATTCTTCACTGTAAGGGTGGTGAGGCACTGGAACAGGTTGCCCAGAGAAGGTGTGGATGTCCCATCCCTGGAAGTGTTCAAGGCCGGATTGGATGGGCCTTTGAGCAACCTGGTCTAGTGAAAGGTATCTCTGCCCATGGCAGGAGGGGTTGGAATTAGATGATCTTTAAGGTCCCTACCAACCCAAACCGTTCTATGATTCTATGAAACCACCACCACCACATCCGTGTCTACTTAGATGGAAAACAAAATTCAACACTTTTGTGGGTGTCTGTGTCTAACCTAGCCACAAAAAAAGTTGATATCCAATCTGGCACGAAGCCAGAGCGGCACAGAGAGATTATACCCCTATTTGGCAATAAAGTCTCCCATTACATTATCCTGCCAAATTCATGTGAACAAGCAGAGCAAGTACCAGTGCTTTAAGCCATGTGGCCACCACACTTTGTATCTAACACTAAGGGCCTCAAAGGTGGATTTATTGTATTATTGCAAATTTAATATGTTATGTTCAACTGCCTGGATGATTGAATAGCCCATAAGAACCCCTGACAGCCACCTGAATTAACAGGGCACTGATAAAGTTCAAATTATTTTGCTCAAGGGTTTCCTGGCAATCACAAGTAATGCTGTTCGGTGGAGTTTGTATAAGCACATAATACATCACAGAGAGATCCTGAGCAATTCAGACGTACCTCTGCAGCACTTTTTCAGAGTCTTGGCAAGGCAGGCCTTCTTATTTTGGATCTGAGCAGTATCTTTCACTGTCCCTTCTGGAAGAATGAAGATTTCATTTCAAGTTCAGGTTACTAAGGGTGGAGGAGAAATTTCCAGGAATGCCAGAAGGGATAACAGTAACCCTTGAATAAGCAGAAATATACACAAAAATCTTTCAGAGGAGTTAACAGTCTCCACATACAGAGCCCTAACTGATTTTAATGCGCGTACAGCAATGGCTGGGTGTCAGGACCTCAGCCTAGATCTCTAGCCCAACTTCCCAGGCAAGCTTCAGATAGGGTCTGACACCCTAGTTAGCATTTTAGCTGTACATTAATGTACTTGGGAAGAATTTGATGACATATTAGGCTAAGCAAACATAGATTTGATTACGTGATCACTTGCTGTTATTTTCACAGAACCTTGCCTGCCAATGTACACATGAACGGCAAACATTTAATGAGGTTACCAGCAATCGAAAACAGCCATATTGAGAAATGCCTGGCCAACATAGAAATAGGCCACCCAACGTCCCCATAGTAGGATCAGTACAAACCTCATCTCTCTGACTTCACGCTCACTTCAGGGAGTACTATCCCTGTCATAGCCACTTAACTAATAGGTAAATTAAATAATTACCTTTCTTGTTGCTGCACATGTCTAATAAACACTTATTACAGCATCCTGGCGATTTTATTCTGAGGTTAGAAAACTTCATTTGCTTACACCCTGGTGCTGTTTTTTAATTATCCATATCATGGATGTGGACTCTGCAAATGAAGTCGAACAGGCAGAAAGCACATACTTTGTCTGAGCAATCATGTCCTCCGCTTCTCAGCCCTACCTTGGTTTGCTCTCATGTTGCATCTTTTTCTTAACCTTTCTGGTGCAGGGTAAGACTCTTATTGCATATCTGCTCCACCTTTAGCACTGTGAGGCCTGATGCCCACTGGCAGTGCTGGTTGCTATTATATCTCAGACGTGCATAAAAGTTCCTGCTACTTGAGATGGCTAAAGGAAAGCAAGGTTAAAAGAAAAGCTCATGAAAGAGCTCTGCACGTTGTAACATTTGCTAGATAATTTTCAGTCAAGCATTAAGTAAATGTGCTTTGCCATGAGTTCAAAGATGATGTAAGTTGGGTGAAGGTAGTGACAAATTCTGCTGATCCCTAAGAAAGCCTCAGTTACCCAGCATGCCCTGACAGTTCACTAAACAGTAACTCTGTTCCCCAAGTTAGTACATTAGGTTTAATTTGGCAGGATAAATAACCTATCAGTTATTTCAGCAGCTGTTTTTGAAAACTCTGGAAAGAAAATAGCTCCTGAGAGCATCTCCCTTACTCAGTCTGCTCAGCCAGCAGAAAGGAGTGGGTGAGGTTACTAAAAAGGCAGTACTATAACCTTGCACCTCATCACGAGGTCCCTTTTGCTGGAGAAAGAAGCACAGAAATCCACGGCAGCCTAGCAACTGGCCAGCACAGCGACTGACCTTTTAAAACACGGCATGCAGCCAGCAAAGCACTCGCTGCCCCCTCCATCTGCCCCTCCTTCCACTGTAAAGATTTTCTTCTTTAAACAAATTAATTCAATAACAATATCGCAACAGCGTGAAGTGAAGATACAAAGCATTTGTGTGACAAAGGACAGAGGAATAGCAGGTACAGTAACACCAGCCTGTCTGGGGCCCGGAGGGTTGCTTTTTTGCTACCTTGTTCAGCTGCTCCATTTACAGTGTTGATGTACCTGGGCAGCTCCATCATCTCAAGAAATGCTACCTCACCTGCCAAAGAGTTTGGATGCTTTTTGAAAATGCTCCATTTGTAGAAAGGATATGGCTTCAGCCAGAGCAACAGGCATGAGGTCAGGTTTGTATCACAGCTGCCCCACGGCGGGAGCACACAGCCCCCAGACCACACTGGGGGTCTCACCCTGCTGCTTTCTGCTTCTTCGCACTATTCTGGCTACACAAAATTAAAATGGCTGTGCATTAAGATGCCTTTGCAATTTCTTTCAGAACTGTATGGAAGGATTTTGTGCAGTTTATCCCAAAGGAGCTGGCCCAAATACATATAGAGCATAAATAAGCACAGAATCCAACACTTACTTTTAACTGTTTGACAATACAGAGATGCACAAGAGAAGAATGAGAAGGAGACTTATCTAGAATTTTCTTTCTGGATCAGTGTAAGATACTTACATACACATAAACAGTACATGCCATTTGCTACCTTCACAGCAATGATGGGTTGGAAAAGGCCTGAGAAACTTGTGACAATCCCTGTGTCCAGAACACCAGGACACGCTCCCAGAACAGGTTCATTTGCACCAATGAATTTAAACCCTATTTTTCTTGTGAACAACAATGTACACACCTTTCAAAGTCACTTTGAGAACATTCGTGCAGATTAAGTTTATGAAGAACAAGTATAAAGCAGCGTAAGCGTAGCTGGAGAAAATTCATTACTGCTTAGATTGAAAGGTAATGGAATTGCATATATTTACTACATTTACCATCCTATGCACCTAGCTCTAGGGCAGTCTTAATATTTTCCTATATTTACCCTATCATGTAGCTCTAGGACAGTTCTACTATCTTTCTTACTTTTCTTGACCTTAAGATTATACCAAGCATTAATAATTTGTAGTCATTTGCTACATTCATTCATGTTAACCTCTTGCTTTAATACTCTTGCTTTCTGTTCCCTTTTCTCTGACTGCTGCATCTTTAATAAAAAAAGAAAAAAAACCAGAAGAACTATGAATAAAAAAGAATAAAAAGGGCACAGAATGAGTAGCAAAGGACAGAAGAAGGGGAGAGAGAGAGAAAAATGTTAGATAACAAAGAGAAACATTGTATGTGCTATGTGACAGTGGATCATAAGAAATTTATAAGATTAAATATTTAATGTGTTTTGAAAGAGTTAATTTTTTAGGTCTTGAAGGATCAGGGATGACCTTATTTGTAACAATCTGCAGGAGAGAAATGAGCTTAAACCAAGTAGCAGGTTAAAGGGAAAACAGAAAACTAGCAGAATACTGATTACCAATTAATAGCCGTATTACCTTCTTGTCACAGGTCTCTCTAATTCCACGGTGTCAGGGATCTCCCTTCCCCACTGACCAGTGTCCTCCCCAGAGGCTTGCTAGCCATTTAACTCATTTCCTACATCCCATCAAATACAGCAGAGCACATGTTAGCGGGATGCAGCATTTGATATGAGCACAGAAGATGCCGACAGCTGCAGAAGCTTCTGTCAACTCGATTGTCAAGAAATGGCACTTTTTCAGTCTCCTTTTGCTCCCAGCCCCCTGCAATTGCATACCACGGTAGGCATTACAGTCAGCAGTCTGGCAGGCAGCTAAATTCCAAGTTGTTCTTAAATACATGGGAAGTAAAGACTCTTAATTCTGTACCGCTCTTGGGATTCAAAGGCTATTTCTAATCTATTTTCTTCAATAAAGAGCTGTCCCATCCTGCACCCTGGGTCAGCTATTTAACTGGAAAAGTACAGCTTGTGTTGATTTCAGCAGAGGCTATTTATCAAGAGGTGTATGATTATGACTTTGACTTGTTTAAAAACAACCCAAGAGGTCCTTTCCAACCCTATGGTCCTAAATAAAACTAACTCCGCTGAGCATCTTAAGGCTGCTACTCTATATCCTCAGCTTCCTTTTCTGCTTAAAGATGTCTCTGTCCAGCCTCTAGATAAAACTAAAGTTTATGCTTTTCTGAGAAGACTGGCAGGTTGGTCCACTGAAATTTTCCTTGTGGAAGCCAGTAAGCCTGAGGATTATGTGTATCTATATAAGCAGGACACACATTCAGCTTCTCAGATCTCCATAAATTCAGCACCTCTCCAGCAATGTTACGAATGGTTGACAACAAGAACCACTCACCTGAAAGTTCATTTAGGGAATTGTACTAGAACCAAAGCAAAGAAAAAAAAATTAAATACAAAAACCAACCTGACTTTTAATTGCTGTCACAGCACTAACACAAGAAACATATTAAGACAGATTGTAATAACTTTTTCTAGTTTTTTTATTTATAATATCCCTGCATAAATCTGGATGGTTTACTCTGCAAATCTTTAACCTCTTTTATACTTTTAAGGAGAGGTTTCCCTATGATACAAAATAAGAGCAACATTAATAACCTATTTATATTCTGGTAGTACTTTGGGACTTCTAATCAGAGAGCAGGTGTCACAATGCTAGGCATCACACAAATATCTAATAAAACTTGCCCAGCATCCAAAATGTATCAAGATAGAGAAGATGAATTGTATGACAGCCCAGCTTATTAACTCCCATCACTATGCTGAGCAGCAAATGTTCTTCATTTGCTTCAGCTTGTGTGTATGAGGGAGGGAGATGGCTGTTGAAGAGGACGGACTGAATGGAGCATAGATGTAGGAGCAGGAGAAGCAACATGGAAACCAAAGGGATGTTAAACACGTGGTAGAGAAGGGAGGTGCCAGAGAGGGGCATAGGTGAGTGGGGTGGCGCAAAAGAGGGGCAGGAGTTGAGAAAACTCCCTTTTACCCAAGAGCAAAAGTACTCAGAGCAGAAACGTAAAAAAGATAGTAAAAAGTAAAGGTTGTAGAACAGCACAACGTTCATTAGTTGCTCCCCTACTGAGAAGCATGTCACTGGAAAAGGAAGAGCTGCGCTGGCCTCCCACAAGGATGGCTTTGCAACACTGTCAAATATGTCAGAAATTTAATTTTTCAAATATGCCAGAAATTGCTAAACCAAAGGGCATGGCTAGAGCCCCAGCAGAAATAGTTACTGTCTGCTGAGTTGGTAGCACTCTGATGAAAAATGTAATGTGAACTTCCCTTTTCTCTGGAAACCATTTCATGGGGCTAACAGAAAGACAACAGCCTGACAGAAGGAGTCTACAGCAAAAGGTTAAGCAAATTGTAACAGAAACCTTTTGACCCTTTAACATAGTTTCTGACTAGGTTAGTCCTTAAATAATGCAGGTTAACTACAGAGGGTAAAAAAAATACAAAGGAATATTTTTGTAGGAAAACATCTTTGCACAGAAAGCTTGACTTTAGCCTACTTAACCCCACCTGGAAATGTGCATTTTGATTGACATTCTGAAAGGTTTTTAAACTAGCAAGCGCAGTGCTTACCATTTCACTTTTCACTGTGATGAAAACAACAGAGGGCTCAACTACTTTCCTTGAGTACACGGCTGTTACTGAAATCAGAGCTGAGCCCATGACCATGCACACCCTTAGCAAGGTTATGGTCACCCACGTTCATTTTTAAAACTATTTCTATGTTTTCCTAATATTTCCTAATTAGAATTCTAATTTCCTAATATTTCCTAATATTTCTATGTTTTCCTAATATTTCCAATATTTATTTCTAATAATTATTTTTAACACATGGTGGATACGCAACAGTTGTGGAAGGTTTTTTTGTTTGTTTGTGTACAGAGCTACCTATATGTTTATTGATTTATAATTACATTGCATTTATCTATTACATTTGAGATTTATGACATATCGTTAATGATGACTAAACATTTTCTCAAGCAATTCTCGTTTACAGTTAAACTTAAGTATGTGACAGTCCAATCATTTTCTGAATCATCAAGCACTTATTAATATCCCATTATATCTTTAAAGAAATGTTAACATACAACCACAATTGTTTGGGAATGTTGAAAAAGGCTTTTATTCAAAGTGGTCTTCAGCTGACCCTTTTCCTACATCTGGTATATTAATTTTTCCATCTTCAGGAAAATCTTGCCCTGAGAAAGAATACCACTGAAAAGCTGCCATAGAACATGTGGAAATAGGACATTTTTTCTTAGACCATTATACAGTCGGTCTGTGGAAATCACTACTCTCTCCTCCTTTTACAGATTCTGCACCCCATATTCTACTTGGGCGATAAGGATCCAAAAATCAACCTCTCTTAGCTTAGCTGGAGATGACCTGGCAAAGGAGATACCAAGCAAGTGCTCTTCTGATCCCTCCAGAGAAAATTAGGATGTTCTCAGGTGCCCCAGGAGTGCTCAGACACCAACAGTGCAGCTGTGCCTGGATAAAACCGAGGAGCTGAAGACTATGAAGACGTCTTCCTGCGCACACCTGGAAGTGCCAAAGGCCACCCAAAAGCTGTGCTTGCTGCCAGCTTTTATGTCTCGTCTCTGACAAGATATCAATGCAGATGGACACCGTTTCCAGCATACATCCCTGGTGGCGGGGGGTCACAGCCTGGGGAAGTGCTGGCAACCGTTCGGCGGTGTCCTGGGAGAACTGCCACCCAGCGCTCAGACACTCCTCGGCAGAGGGGAAGCCAAGAAAGCAAGAGGCAGAACCATGGGAAACTGATATGCCCTCACCTAGAAACCTCAGTGATGTACTTACAGAAAATGTACTTGTACTTTGAGCTCTTTCGCAGTTGTCATCTTTTCAGCCCTTCCAGTTATGGAAAAGCCTTATTCAAGTTATGCAAAACCAATTTGGTTTATAATGCCCTTGAGGTTCCTGGTTGGGTTTTAGTAAAATGAGGAACTGCACTTAAACAAAGACATCTTTTTCCCCTGTTCTTGATGTGTTCAGAGCCTGAGTAGCATTATCAGGTTTTTAACAGTTCACGCAGAAAAATACTTTTCACTGTTAATTTTCAAGATGTGAATCTTACACAAGTGCTTTTTAAAGGGAAAGGAGATGACTATTTTAGAAAACAAATTCTGTACCTACAGAACAAGCTATCCAGAAGATTGCCTCTATTTATCTGATGTTCTAGGGCTGCTGTTAGCATCAACTCATCATCTTCTCCTTCAACATGCAAGATTTGTTTGCAGAAACTAATCAGGTGTGAAAAGGCAAGGCAGGTTATTTCCTCTCGTTCACACAAGCTTATGTTCTGAAACAAAGCTATTAAGATACTTAATGCCATACGTGCTCTTCTAATGGACAATACACACCATACAATAGCAAACTGTTACTGTGACCGTTATTTTTCTTGGGAGGTTTTCAGCTGAAACCTTGAACTCTATAAAATTAAGATAGCCCTACTATCATTTCAAAGCCACTATTAATTTTCCCTTTAATAATGATAATATATAATTGTTGTATATACAATGGTGCATTAATATAATCCCCAGCAGGAATGGAAGAAAAATCTCTAAATACTGGAAAGACAAAAGTTTAAGGCAAAAACCAGGGTGTCTGCCGTTTCCCGAAACAGGCTTCCAACAGCAACTACTGACGAATGTTGCTTTACAGGGTTAGGCATTTCTGCCAAGTCATTGCACAGATCACATTTACTCTATTAAAAAAAGCATACAGTATTATATATATAAAATATATTATATATAAATAATATAGCCATAGATACATACCAATGAACACATCTCTGTACAAGAAGGCTTATATATATGTCATTGCACACAAACTTCAGAAAATAACAACAGGGAAGCTGCTAAGCTGGGAAGGAAACATAAATACTAAAACGAAAGATAAGGAAACAGATGGAGGACAAGAGGAAAAATTCTTAGCATGCTATAAAAAAAAATCTCTGACCAGGAAGAATGTATTTGACAGCATGCACATCATGAAAACGTGCATCTACTCACAAGCAACAGTTTATCTTAGTGAAATGACACACTGAAAAGTCAACAAACAATCGACACATCTTGGGCAGATCAGCACATTCTTCATGCTCAGTCTTCCATTCAGCCTCGCCAAGCCACCCGTATTTCAACTAGATCCTTGCTTAATAGCCTATTTTAGCTTTTAGGGAATCTTTAAAGCTGTGGTGGTTTTGACTGGGGTAGAGTTAGTTTTCTTCATAGTAGCTAGTATGGGGCTATGTTTTGGATTTGTGCTGAAAACAGTGTTGATAACACAGGGATGTTTTAGTTACTGCTGAGCAGTGCTTACACAGAGTCAAGGCCTTTTCTGCTTCTCACCCCACCCCACCAGCGAGCAGGCTGGCGGTCCACAAGAAGTTGGGAGGGGACACGGCTGGGACAGCTGACCCCAACTGACCAAAGGGATATCCCACACCAGAGGACGTCGTGCTCAGCATATAAGGCTGGAGGAAGAAGGAGGAAGTGGGGGACATTCGGAGTTATGGTGTTTGTCTTCCCAAGTAACCGTTACACATGATGGAGCCCTGCTTTCCTGGGGATGGCTGAACACCTTCCTGCCAATGGGAAGTAGTGAATGAATTCCTTGCTTTGCTTTGCTTGCATGCATGGCTTTTGCTTTACCTGTTAAACTGTCTTTATCTCCACCCAGGAGTTCTCTCACTTTTACCCTTCCAATTCTCTCCCCCATCCCACTGGGGGGGGGTGAGCGAGTGGCTGTGCGGTGCTTGGTTGCTGCCTGGGGTTAAACTACAACAAAAGCTTTGAGAAAAAGTGCCTCAAGTTCCCTCTGCTGAGTGAATACTGGTGCAGCTGCTTGATTACATCATTTTCAGGAATGATCAGCAGAAACTTTCCATGTTACTTAAGGGTGTACTTCTGCTAATTAGTATTGCAGCCCAAAAATACAGTTTCTCAATTTTATGTTAAAGAACATTTCTATCTACAGAGAATGTTTTTGATTTGGTAAATGAAGCATGGGGAAAAAAAAAAAATCTACCTGTCCTATTAAGTGTATTTTACCTTTGCTCTCCAGATTTCTGGCTATTTTAATTCTTTAAAAGTTAATTTCCATTTTCTTTTTCTCTGCTGTTCCCATACAGCTCCTCTTCTTGGCTCCATAGACACACAGAACTGTCAGCAAGCAGAATATTACAGCAAGTGTTCAAGCATGCCTATGTTCACATTTAAGGAAAGAGGATGTAATTGGAGAGAATGCTTGAGAAAAATAGCTGACCACAAGAAGCATGGGATTAGCCTAACTCATAAAAAGCACAAGACCAAGGACTCTGCAGCAAAGGACGCAAGGGTGCCTCTGGCAGGAAAACTAACCTGTAAGCAGGGAGGGCAGAAATTTTACATAAGAGAAGTTTGAGTTACATTAGGAGTAATGAGACAGTACGTAGAAAAACAGGAAACCACTTTCCCCAGATTGTATCATGTTTGTCTTTTCTCTTCAACAGCTACACTGAAAAGGCAGATAGCTATAAAAGAAAGAGGAAAAGAGCCCATATGGAGCAGTAAGACAAGATGTTAAGGAGTCGTCTTGTTAAATGTTAGACAGCAATGATAAAAGAGCCCATAAAAGGTGGTATCTTAAAGGACTTGAAAAGGGAAAAAAGAGAGAAAGAGACTGATGCTATCTAAGAAAAAAAAAAAAACAACCTAGAAATTTATCTAAGAACTTGTCATAAAAGAATTAATAAAAATGCTCCATCTCTTCTTCCTATTAAACCCAGTCCTAATTACAGCAGCTGAGAGCAGCAGAGCATTTACCTCAGAACCAGCCCAGCCTGCCAAATCTCCCGTACAACACCCAACCACTCCTATCAGCAAACTCTCAAATGAAAACACTTCAGAAGCAAACTATGCAGGCTCTGCTGCTTCATGTGATCTTACAGATCAACTGCAGGCCGTTTATCACAGCATCTTGAACTGCTGCAATAGAAAGTTTATAAAAATGAACACCTGGCTAACAAATTCAGGAAAAGATTGTAGAAATAAGTATAGGCTTTCAACCTGCTACCATGCTCCCATAGGAGTTATGAGAAAGTTTAAAAAAAAAAAAAAAGTAGTCCTGGCTCCTCTATCAGCATCCTTATTGACACTAATGGTCAAGGAGTCATCGTGAAGAAATGCATTTGCTAGCTGTTCAGATTGGACAATCATATGAGTACTGTTTGGTCAAAGTCTCACCACATGTCAACTTGGGAACCAGAAAACAAGAGACTTAAAAGGAGGACTCAACAGTTATCCTGTTATCCTGTTATTCCAGCCAACCTTGTAATTGTCCCTTAACTAGATCTTATTATCAATAAACCTTTTAGTGGGATCAGTTTCACTTTAAACAGCTTATTACATGGGTGACAAAAGAAGCAAAAAATAACTCAAGAATGATCAGACAACAAAAATTATGTCTGAAAACAATGTTTATATCTTGGTACACAAGATGATGATATTCCTTCAAATCTTCTCTAGGTAAAGTTTTTTCCATGAAAGAGAACAGGCCCTAGTGATTTTTTTCAAGAACATCTTCTATTTACAGTGAAAGTTCACCCCATCTAAGGAATAAACTATAACTATTATGATAGCATTATTTAAATTGCACCTTCCGAATTACCTGAAAGAGTAACATGGAGTATCCCAAAGAACAGTTGTTACAGGGAACTGTTGGTTCACCCATAAATTCATCTATACCATAATAACAAAAGGATAATCTTGATCTCACATTAAAACCGATAGCCAAAAATTAAGGTCAAATTAAATTAATATCTATTTCTCAGCTAAGAGCTCTCTCACTGAACTAACTTTCCATTTCCAGTTAAGTAACACCTGTGTATATTGGTAGCCTGAAAAACACCCGAAAGATGTCGCTAGCAGTGTCTGCCTGAACAAAGCTCTGTTGCATGCTCCGAATCCTGCACCGTTAGATCATTTTTCTTCTTGACCTGGCATCTCACATTAGGGCAGGTTGCATTTGGTAAATTTTAAATTACTACAAACTTCCAAATTCATCTGAAGGAAAAAAAAAAATCCCAACCAACTTTTAATCAGTCCTCAAGTGCCAGCTGATTTCCCTTTCCTCCTTCGCAGCCACCCTAAAACACACTCCACTTGTTTCACACATTATCCTGCCTGTCACCACCTTCACATCCTCTGGTTTTTTCCCATTTTTTCCCCATCCAGTTTTTATTTAGTGCTTCAGTGCCAACTGCATAGTCCTTCCCTGTCAGGAGGCGTTGATACATTGGCAACATCATTTACATGCTTGCTATATTCTCTAGGAGCAATAAAACTAACTTTTTTAATTTTCAAGGAGTTTGTCCAAGGAGTAGCTTCATGTACCAGGTTTTCACAACTGTGTCTCAAGATTTACCTTCTCATTTGGATTAAAATAAAAGAGTAAAGTTGCCTACTAAAGGAGTCCTCTGCAAAATACCTCTGCCGATATGCCGAGATGCCCATGAAAGAGCTCTTATTTGAAGTGTTTTGTTATCCCATCCTTTCTGGCAAACAAGCAGAACTTGGAAACTCTGACAAGTGTCACTTTACCATTAGTCATGTGTGGGCTGTTTCTATGTAGTGTGCACCATAAGCAAAAGGCAGAATTATGTCATGTGGGTTGCAACTCCCCGGAGATTACTCTCCGCTCCCTTAACTTCATTAAGAATAAACTAGCTGTGTGGGATAATCCTATTTATTCTTTCCAACTTGCTACACCATCAGGCTAAATTAAATGGACACTGATAGAACGAGCTCTGACCACAAACGAGAAAGAGAGGAAACACTGGCTTCATGAAGAGCAGAGGATGGTGGATCAGGCAGGGGAGGAGTCACAGTTCATCCTAAATTTCCCATTCTCTCTTGCGCTGCCTTGCTCTACTGCCCTATATACTCTGCATCTGGATCTCTAAGCAAACCAAAATGGTAACTGTTCAAAGCTTGGGATCTGTGCTGTGCACCACTGAGCTAAAGAACGGGGTACAGAAATAACAGTGTTTGCTTCTACAGGAAGCCGGCTCTGGCTGGGATGCACAGGGATGTCTCCGCTACAAAGCTTTTTTACCCTGCCAATTTGCATTGCAGCCACATGTCAATTTGCAAAAATGAAAATGAAATTTGACCAATTTAATTGTTCTCCAATTACATCCTGTTTTGACTGCTGAGATTTTCAGATATTTAGGGTGGAAGCCAGGTCCTTCAATACATAATGACACAAATTGCTTATTTCTGCTGAGGGTTTGAGGGCCCTTTGTGATCAGCTGTGATGCCGCATTCACTACATTCTTCATCCAATGCCAATTTCTCTGCTGTCATCAAGTTGTATTTTATGGCAACTTCATTTCCCAAATTAAATATTTGGGCCACTTTTAATACAAAATATCAGATGCACAGAGAAATAGTCTGAACTGGTTTAGATGAGGAAAGAGAAAATACTAATTCTATACTTAATAGTGAAAACAGCTTTCATACAAAAAGCCCCAGATGCTACTGGAGCACAGTACTAATATCGCTCAAGTGGAGAAATTACCTGGTCTTCCTATTAACTCAGT
Source organism: Platalea leucorodia (assembly GCF_965183815.1). Lineage (NCBI taxonomy): Eukaryota > Metazoa > Chordata > Aves > Pelecaniformes > Threskiornithidae > Platalea > Platalea leucorodia. The sequence goes on along the minus strand of NC_138826.1, from coordinate 20,160,308 downwards.
CCCTTCAAGAGGGGAAGTGCTGCTCCTCTCAGCTGGCTCTTCTTGCTCAGCGGATTTCCATTCCAATATTCTCTCTGCCCACAGGAGGACTTTTTTCTGTCCCTTCAAAAAAGGCACTTTTGCTTGTTCCTGCCAGTATCATGCTATAGCTGCTCCAACGACCATTCAACCTCATGAAATAAGGAAAGGCTATTACAGAAGTTTAGCAATGAGAGAGAAAGGGAGTCAACAGGCCGAGGGCATTTTATGAAGAAGCTTCCCAAATGCCTATTTGCTTTATCCAAAACAAGTAGTGGTGGTTTGTTAGATTAAGCAGATCAGCGTAACTTTCAAGCCTTTATGGAAGGAAGTGTAATTTAAGGGGATATTTGCATGAAAGCAGGGTTGCCAACAGATACAGTCAATAGGGAGAGAACTCTCCAGGAACATGTTGTAGCACAGGACATGATCATGGTGAGAACATATGGGCAGTGGTTTGTTATTCAAACTGACGGGATCTCATCTGGAAGGCTGCAATGCTTAAAACAAATGTGAACTACCAGAAATACTTCTTTCTCTAAAAAAGTGAAAAGCTGCTTCTAACGAGAAGTGTAACAACATCAGGAAATTCAAATGGGAATATCGCATCAAATGTATTCCTTAAGTATTCCTTAACTCAAAACATCAGGTTACAAACTCAAAAGTTAGGCCATATGATGAAAAAGACAGCCCTAATGCTCCCATCAAGTTCAGTGCTGCAACGCATTTTAATATCAGCTATGGATATTTATTGAACATTGACGCTGAGCCATGCCTATATAGGCAAGGCTGGGTGTGATGCTCCTGGCCTAGGAAATTTCAGTCTCAATAGCTGAGAGACTGGATGCAGCATTTCAGTGACAGAAACGTGAAGCTGGCACATGCCTTGAAAGTGGAACCATTTGGGGTTTGACTCTTCTTATCTCAGCTCTTCCTTTCCCTGTTTTTTTAGTGACTTTTCATAGAATCATAGAGTGCTTTGGGATGGAAGGGACCTTTAAAGGTCATTTAGTCCATCCCCCCTACAATTGGCAGGGACATCTACAACTAGATCAGGTTGCTCAGAGCCCCATCCAGCCTCGCCTTGAATGTTTCCAAGGATGGGGCATCTACCACCTCTCTGGGCAACCCAACTTTTCTGGGGAAATAAAGGTGATGAACTTGAAGGGCTGATTACAGGGGCCTCCAAAGGAGAGGAACAAACACAAAGCCAAGAAATTACCAAGCCAGATACCCCAGTACCTTAGGGAAAGCATACAAGTGAAGCACATGATTTCACGTGGGATCACATAGTCCATCGCAGTATCAGCAAATGAAGACATAGCAGAGAGGAGCTGGGACAGTGACCACAGACAAGCAGTGCACAGCCCTGTACTACCAGCTTCTCAACTGCGCACCAACCAGCAGGTTGCCTGAACAAGCTCCAAACACTCCTCTATCGAAGGAGCTTGATATTGTCAAACACGACAACTTGATGAGATAAGCCCTAAAATGGACAAGAGGAGGAGGTATTTGCCTGTGTCAACAGACTAAATTAAGAAGTTTTATGTGGTCTTCAAGAAGCTCCCAAAGCCAACCAAGTTTAAGATGCATATACAGCAAACACTCTAAGACATGACTTTTTAAGTACTGTAACAGCCCCGAAACCACTGTGCCCAGCAGGAAAACCATTTGAATCAGGAGGGACATATTAATTAAGAAACTCAACAGCACCATAGACTCCAAGAAACCCTTAGAGAGGCAGGGCAAAGATCCCACTTCCCACGTTTGCATTTCACATCTGGGAAACGTGCGTCATCACATCCACATTGGGAGAAATCCAGAAACTGCAGGAAGGAAGGAAGCTCTGAATTAAAAAAAAAAAAAAAAAAAAAAAAGTGAAAGACAGGAGACTGTCCATCTTGAACAAAGGGAGAGAAAGAGGTCAGCACTGTCCTACTGAGGACTGAGGATGAGGAGGCAAATTTCCAACTTCAAAACTACTTTCAGGTCCTATTCAGAAAAGGGGATGCATGAGTTTGGTGGTTGTTAGCTAAAACATCATCTTAGTTTTTGTACTCAAAACTTGCCTCTAGGATCTTCTGCAATGGCTAGGAAACACCTTTCAGTTTTGAAATATCCGAAGACAATGTTTTCTTCTTCTATTTGTCTCCTATCTGGAATTTTGCTTCCAACTTTGCAATCAAGAACTGAAATTTCTTTTACCACATTTTCATCTTCAGTCTTACCTAATGCTTAAAATGAATTCAAGAGAAGTTTCCAAACATTAGGTACATTGTTAGTCCAGAAGAAATGGAGTGTAAATGGTGTGTGTAGGAAAGGACAGTGGCAAACTGAGACAGTTGAGGAATCCCAGAAGTTTGGTCATGTCTCTTGGCAAGCTATGGATATCATTTTGATGGTATCACCAAGTGTCAAGACCAGAAGAGACGTTTCTCTTGACAAGCACAGGCCATCTCTCATCTAGCAGAAGGAAAATTTATAATTCCCAGTCCCTCCCAGATCACACAAAAAACTTGGAGAGTTGGAAAGAAAAGGGTGACAGATTAGTTCTCCATAAAAAACCTACCAGTGAGTTAAAAGAACATTAATGTACATTATAACTAAATATCCACATATGGCCTAGGGCTGCACATTACCGTTATTTCTGGACACTGTTATGATGATCCTCTGGCAGCAACTAATGTACTTACCATTCTAGAAGCATTCAAGGACAATATTCCCCAGAAACTGAAGAGATTCTTGTGACAACCAGAACAGTTAAAGAAAATAACGTTTAATAGTAAAAGGAGCCCAGTTTATCTCAGATGTATTGTTTTTACATTAATTTTAACTCTATTAACTTAAACAGCATTACCCAACTTACACTTTGCATCAACTTGCAAACCTGTTTCCTGGTGCATACAAGTGTGGAGGTACATCCATCACATCGGCCAGACATACAACACATATAAAAAAGACAGTTGCTTCATTCTTCTCCATTATTTACATAACACCCCGAGACAGCATTCACACCAAAGCCCAGAAAATTGTCTTACACTAAGACACCAGAAAAGGAAAAAAAGAAACCAATAATCCTTCAGTGAAAACAGGTAACATTGTCTAAAAGCAAGCACTAAAGACAAGACTTCATTTACTGCCTTCTCGCTTCATTGTTCCATCAAATGAAACAAGCAGAAACTAATAAATATGACACATAAACCAAACAACAACAAAAAGTGCTGCTTCATTTGTTTTAGGTCCCAAGGAAAAGCAGCAAGAATACCCTGCTTTGTGGATAACCTGCAATTCTCCAACATGGAACCACAGCTGAGAAACAACTATTCAATGGCTTTTGTATTGTATGCAAAGTAACTGATAGAGTTCTACTAATGAAGACTAAGCTCACCCCAACTCACTAATAAAATATATTGTCTCATTCCCTCAAGTCAGTTCCACAATTCCCAGCTGCCACAGGCTCTGGGGAAGAAGCCTGCCACAAACTGCTGGCTAATCTTATGACTGAATAAGTTATCTTGCTGCCAAAGTGATGATCTCTTGCCTCAGGGGCCTGCACGGCTTACAATGCTGCAGAGACAAAAGTGATGGATTTTGCCTCTACAGTGAAAGGAAAGATACTGTACGTGCCTGCAGGCTATACCTGCATTCTGCAGGATCCTGACCGGCACTGCCACGGCATCTATGACCGTGCCAGACAGGTGTCACCAGAGCAGCTGGGCACACAGCACCACCCCGCCCTCTGGGAGTGAAAACGGGGAATGCTTCTTCCAAAAGAAGAAGGATGAGGACCCTTAGCTCCCAAGATTTTGTACTCAGAAGATCATAGCTTGCCCTGCATGTAGTTACATCCAGCATCCTACAAGCCTAAGAGAGACAAGGAGACAATCCAGAAAAAGAGAGCCTCCATCCAGGTATCTTCATCCAGAGCAGGTGACTTGGTAAGTGGAAAAGCTGTTGCCAATAGGATTATATACCACATCATAGCAAGTGCAGACAACTTCCAGAGAAGAAAACAAAACTACCTTTGCAGTTCAATAAGCCAAATAGAAAACACCTTCATTTTCAGTGAAGAAAAATTGAGTGATTAGCCTGGATGTCTTCAATTTTGGTTTTAAATGATTGCACCTTTCCAAATTTCTCCATACCACAGGCTGGGAGCCTACCACCTGCAGGCAAGCTGTAGCTTGCAGTTTTACTGCTCACAGACACATCAATATATGTCAATTAATACAGGCAACAATACAGCATACGAAAGATGTATTTGGCTGTCATAAGGCTGCTGGCAAGAAACCCCTTTCCTCTTAGAAAGAATGGATAAGATTTTTTTATTATTATTTTTAAATCTACAGGAGACTCTAAGAAGATAATCCAGACCGCAGTTGTAGTGACCCTCCATAGGACAAACAGGCAAGGTAACAGAGTTTCTTGTTTTGGGTTAGACCAAAAAAAAAAACAAAAACAAACAAAACAAACAAAAAAACCCCACAAAAACAAAAAACAAAAAAAAACAACTGTGATTTTTCTCTGTTGAATGAAGACTGTAATAGCAAGTAATTACTCCTTCAAGTTCTGTGAACAAGAAAGTGTACCGTCATTCTCTAAATACGCACACATACTACACAGAAGTTGATGTGCTGAAAGTGTTTTCTTACTGGCTACAACAGGATCATGACAGAGAAACAAAGTGTCTAAAGAAAGAATGAGAACAGGTCCTAAAACAATGCACAAAAGCATCAATGGTCTCCAGACTGAAATAAGTTACAGCAGATTATAGAGAGCTTACACTCCACTGACTTTTCAGTCTCACCATGCCAATTAAAACAGCGCTATTTGTCTAATAACTTCTTCCTTTCAGAATGTAACAGCAGGTCTATGCTACAGTCAAAAGTATATTTAACATTATAGCTACTTGTAAAAGAGAGTAAATTGCATGCAGGTGACAATTATGCTCTCTAGGATTAGAGGCACCCTCTTAGGGGTGGTTTAATCTTCCCTTTTAGAATTTTAGGCATCCACCTATCCAGCTGAATATAATCTGATTAATAAAACTCATACTCTTATGATGCCTAGGTCTATTTTCCAGAAAAATGGGCTTTTGAAACCCTCACACTGCAAGAGAGAATAGTATAGGAAATGTATCCTGAAGTTATGCAAACACATAACTATACATCACGAAAGTAAAATCATTAGGTGAAAGCTCAGAATTACAACAGAAATACAGAATCAGTTCTTCGTGTATACAGCTAACTGCATGAGCACACAACTGCGTTAAGATACCTGAGCATTCGGCTACATTTTCCAAGCAACTGCCATAACCACATGCCATCTACTACCGACCCCAATTTGATAAGCAATTACTTCTTTCAGCAGCAGCAATGCCTGCAGAAACAGCCCTTACCTCCTGCTCCCTGCCACACGTTCCCTCCTCCCAGGCCACCTTCTCAGCCCTGACACAGCAGCCACACAGTCAGACAGACTGGAGTTAAAAGTAATCGATAACCAAAGAAGAGAAGGTGCTTTTGATCTTGCGGCGGTACCCCGATGCGGCTCACCACCAGCCCCACAACTGGTTGTACTAGTACAGCTCGGAGGGTGGCAGGGGCCTGCTGACGCAAGCACGGTTCTCTAAGGAAACGCACGCCAAATTTCTCCCCGAGGAAGCAATTGTGTTTGCATCAAAACATCTGAAAAATCTTCCCCCCCTGTGCCCACTCCATAGGATCTTGGCTGGGGAATACGGATCTGGAAGGGATCCCTGGAGGTCTCCTAGTCCCATTCCTCGCAGTCGCGGGCAAGGACCAACCCAGCAAATCCAGTCAGTCAGGAGAGCTAATGTAGCAAGCTGCTCGTTAGGTAAACAAAATACAGCATGTAGCTGAAATAAATATGCAAGCTGGGGGAAAATAAGGTTTCTGAGGTTTCCTCTCTTTACACATCAAGTGAATCAATTCTGATAAAGCTTTGCAAAATAAAGTTACACACTGTGCCATGTCTTTCATCATCGCTTTCAAACTTGCATTTAAGGCAAAAGTTAATGATTGAATTTTAAGGGCATTAACATGGAAACGCTTAAGGGAAGCCCTGAGAAACCTTCCATTAAAATACAGCTTTTGTAACACTGTTGCAAAAGATGGAAAAGTAAAAATGAAATATAATGCAAGTGAAAAAGTATAAACCAAAAAGCACGTAAAATAGTGAGCAATATACGCCTAAAAAAATTCATGTGAAAAGACAGTAATAGCTAATGATTTGAGGTAATAATAGGGCCCTAACTGAGGCATAATAGAATCGCTCTGAGCAAAACGCAATCCTGTTTCACTTCATTAAGTTTCACGCTATCCTCAAATTTCCCAGCGCTAACGGAAACGTTTCCTCATTGCCGCTGCAGGAGCAGACCTACAACAACAAACAGGCTCAGCTACCCCAACCAGCTTCTCACTTAATGAAATCAATTCAGTCAAAAGGCTATCACGCAACCCCAAATTCATCCCAATACTTAATTATCAACTTACCCCTAGAGATATTAAACAGAACACACCAATAAATGAGTGGCAAATTATCAGAAAGTTCAAAACAAGGATAACACTCTTTGCATCTTTTGGCATTTTTTTTTTTCATTCAACAGTTTCCTGAACTTCCTTTCAGCCACCTGTGAACACAAAATTTCCTGTAAGGCCAGATGGTATTGTAGGCATGTGTCTAAGTATATTATTGCACACCTGGTTAAGTCCTGCAAGGGACTAAGTATTCTCCTGGAAATTAATTATGTTAATATCCTAGAAGAAGCATCGAGGCTGTTCAGGATAGGGATCACTGCGATTAGCCACTTCCACAGCTGACTATTTCTGTGGAAGATGACACACCCATCACTGAGCCGTCTATGCCTCAGTCTTCAGAGCTCTTTTTGGAGCCGCTTCCCTGCACAGCGCCGCAGCCCGCGCAAGCCAGGTCCAGGCAGCAGCCGGGAGCGTCCGCGTACACACAGACACGGCGCACGCAGCAAAGCCGCGCTCTGCCATCTCTTTCGGCCCTCTCTGAACAGGTATATTTTTTCTGCTTATGCAACAGAAAAAAAGATAATTAAGTTTTCCTCGTACCGTCTAGGAACTTGAAAGGCTGTTTATTCTTTAACTATCTGCCTAGCATTGTATCTAACCAACGCCTTATATATACGTACGCACGTGTACACAGTTCCTGAACCCAATGGTGGGGTTTACACTTATTTTTATTTATTTTTCCCCAGTTTCTGCAGTTCTAGGCTCCGCGGTGCAGGCAGAGCACGAAAGCGCCCCCGCCGCGCTGCAAACCGCCGCCGCCGCCCGCCCCGCGCCCCCTCCTCGCCCGCGGCCGCGGCGCAGCTGCGCCCCCGCCCCCCGCAGCGGGGACCCCCCCCCCCCAAATGCGGGGGACCCCCGCGGGCTCGCCCCGCCCCCCCGGCAGCTGTCGGGGCGAGCCCCGCGGCCCGGCGCAGCCCCTACCTGCCGGCTGCAGCCCCCGCGGCGGCGGGAGGAGCGGGGCCCGCCGGCCGCTGCGCGCTGCCCCCGCGGGGGCGGGGGCTCCCGCGGGCCCGGGGCGGGGGCCGGGGCTGGGCTTCGCACCCCGAGCGGGGCTCCGCACCGCCGGCCCCGCAGCGCAGGGGGCGAGGAGGCAGGGAAGCTCCGCGGTGCCATCTCCCCTCTGTAAGGCGCTCCAGACCCCCCGGCAGCTTCCCCGGCCGCCCGCCCCGTCGGCTGGCAAGGAGAAGGCCGCCGGCTGCCGGGGCGGACGCCGGTTCCCTTCTCCCGCTGCCGCCCGGCGCTGCCCCGCGGCGGGACCCGGTGGGCTCGGCGGGGCGCTTGCCCTTACCCTGGCTCCGGCTCCGTCAAGTTGTCATCAGAGGGACCAGGAATCCCTCCTTGCGCGATACCTTCACCAACGTGAAAAGGCCGTCTCAACAGTGCCACTTCATCGCATTAGGAGGGTTTTTCTTCCCCCATCAAGGCAAAGCCTGTACTGGGATTTCTGGATCAGTGCTCTCAGGCATTTCAGAAGGTATTTTTAAACTGTTCCAAAGTCAGGCAACACTCAAGAGTGGAAGTAACACCAAAACTTGTGCATAGGGCTGGCCCTCTGTCACATACACAAGCCCTGCAACGCCCTATACACCATGAGGAGTCATGCTGCCGCTGCTTGCTAGTCTTTAAATTTTCAAACTCAATTCAAAACCCCAGACCAGGGGAAGGACTTACACATATTTCAGCAGGCTTTGGACCCTAGACTCTTGGAACAAGTTTCAAATTCCAGCAGCCTTTTGTTTATCCAAGGAAGATAAACTAAGTGGCCTGCTGAATACCGCATGGGTTTTTCAGACAAGATCTGGAAAACAGCAGGTCTTTGCTCAGAAGGGACATCAAACATCCTGTGACACTTTCCATGAGAACAAAGATAAAATGGGACCTTTTCTTACCCTTCCCAAACACTGTCACAGACAAGGGCTGCCTGGTTCCTGTCTTTCAACCAGGACCTTGCTGCCTTTCAGCGCTGCTATAAAGAGCAAGTGCAAAGCTCCCAGGAGTGCACAAGCAGAGCCAGAGGAGAGGGTGGCTGGGAGGCCTTTGCTACGCTGCTCATCCAGGGTAAGTTCAAAATCCTTCAATGTGAGGCGGTACACACGATTTGGGTAAGCACAGCAGCTTCGGGGCTGATTATTAGTTGGAAAAGACTCCCCTTTCCAGGTGCCAGAGCTACTCTGTACAGGACAGTAGCATGAGGTGTCTAGGAGAGACCGGTCTACAAGTGCTTCCCCCTCCTTCTGCACACTGTGGGGTGAATGGGGTGAAGCTGTGCGCTGGGCAGCCCTCACCTACACACAGCTTCCCTAGTACTCCCCTTCCTACGGCTCACAGCAGCTGTAGGGAAAAGGGGCTAGGTTTTCCTCACCAACTGTGTGGGTAACGAAAACTTGGTCTTGAACAAGAAAAAAGTGCAGCTCTTACTTTCTTGGTAAGATTTTGATTTTTTCCTCTTTTTTACAGTTCTGTAATATTTTGGAAAGATTTTTAACCTTACCTGGATTAAACTGTGCTTCATGTTGAAAGATTTTCCTTACCAAGATACGCTGCTAACGTAATTGCAAGAGGCTTTATTTGTACTGCGTAACACTGTCAAATAACAGCCAGCTCTGAACAAGATGGCCTCTGCATTAAGCCACCCTTCAAGAGACTGGGGATCTCAGCATCGCAGCAAACTTCCTCTGCAAGTCTGGTTGGCAGCATCTCTATGACAACTCCGCATCAGCAATGGGAACGACAGTGCTTATCTATGTTGGCTGCTGACATTTTGACGTCTGGGTCAACAACAGGTAATGCTTTCCAGTCTGTGGCGTGGAAAGGATATGGGCAGAGCACTGCAGAACCACATCGTGTATTGTCCATACCAGGAATACACAGAGAGGCAGTAACGCTGCTCATACTCTGCTGACCTGGCCATTGGCACTATAACAACTTTAAAACACACTTTTTTGCTATTTTATATAAATTCATTTTCAGCACTGAAGTATCACAAAGTAGATATCACGAAAACAATATGTATGACTTCATTTGGCTCTTTGGAGCAACACTCTGACAATACTAGAAATACAAGGTTTTGGTTTACGTTCATGTTTTACACATTCATGACAGGCTTCCTCTTGTCACTGCTAGAACAGATTTTCTTCATGCAAGTTTCAACTGCTGACACTGGATAAATGATCCGTTGCACTGCTCCATCTAGCAGTTTGACAAACAACATGACATAACTCACTTGTAATGACCTTAATCCCTCCAGGGTTGCAGGACTACGCATGTTGCTCCTCTAGAACTGCCGTAATCACGATGCGAAAGGAGTACATTCCCTCACCTGGAGTGCCCGAACAGGCAAAGACAACACATCCAGGAAGAGGGTTGTTTTGGTTTGGTCCCTATGCAAACAAGAATAATACCTTTACATTCTTTTACACTTTCCAAACCACAAAAATAATCAGAAACTATAACACTAGGGAATTTAGTGGGTAAGATAAATGCTTTTACAGTTTGGAGGATGGTTAGGTGCCATGGTACAGTTGATGAATGGCCTTCCTCTACATGTATGTTCTTAAAGTATATTCTTTAATTGAACCTTTATATACAATTATCTGTGGTAAACTGAAAACCCCACTACCCTCCTTCCTCTGCCGCCCTCTTCTTCCACCTCCCTGATACAGCCAGCCAACAGTACAGGATCTACCGTAATGGCATGCTGAGAGTAACATTTTCAGATCTTGCCACTAACATTTGCATCTACAGCCTTTGGCATCCTATAGTCAAGGGGACACAGCTTCCCCAACATCTCTGGAAATTAAGCCAGAGACATCATGGGCTGGAGGAACTGTAGTCCCTGTGGTTCCCTCAGTTCCCCCTCTGCAGCTACAGTCCAAATCTCGCTGACTCCAAGGCGAGAAGGTAAAGTACGTACTCACCACTTGTGCACGGAGGCTCCTTTCTGAAGGTGAAGGCAAGCTCTGCTGCTTACCAACATACAGGGCTTCAGCAGAAGATCAGAAGACTCTGACGAATTCCTCAAAATACATGGCTGTGTAAGTCATATATGGAACCTGGGTTAGAAAAAAGAGGGTGTGTAATTGTTATTCCATGGCCTCCTCACTTTTTACATGGACGTTAGCAATTCCTGGAACATAAGACCATCACACAGCGTCAGACCAAAAGATGCATTTAAAAACAACCTTGTTTCTAATGTCACCCAGAACTAGATGCAGGTACATCTTGCAACCTATTTTGCCTAATTGAGTGTATCATCTTCCAGAATCTTTGGAAATTTTGGCAGAAATATCCTCTCTTTCTTGATGTAAACTTTCTTGATATAAATTGATATAAAGTATAGGCAGATCAATACTTAATATTAGTGAACGAGAGGATGATTCATCTCCTTTTAGTGATTACAAGCTTCCACATTTCAAACCTCTTGCCTTGCTGCTGTTTATCTGGGGTATTCCTTCTGGTCTGTCATTGAAATCCTTGGTCCAAGCACACGCAGCAAACTTTTTGGACATATTTTGACGCATGCATTTTACAAAGATCAGCACTCCAGCTAGTCAGTATTTTCCAGTGCAACAATTTTTTTCTGGAAAACACAGATCCACCAAAACAAATGTTCTATGGAAATGTGGTTCTGTGGCTATATAAAGGCAGGAGCTTTAAAAAAAATCTTGTCTGTCAAATGACTTTCTTTTGGCAGCCTGCTAGGCTTCCTGCTAGCAGGCTTTCTTTGGTGGAAAAAGAGAAATTTCAAAATGTCTAAATTTCATTTCACATCAGAAGAAAAACTTAATTACATGTTGGAATTTTTCACAGCATGGGAATAATAAATTTGAATTAGTTATACTTGGAAGCAAGCCTTTGCACAGCCATTCCCGTCTCTCTTCCATATCCACTTGACTGTGGACCAGAGGCTCAGGCTATTTCAATCCATAGAGGAATCCAACACCAAACACGGCCTGTGACGTTGCGCTAGTCTGAGGAGAGGTAACCATTTCTGTGGCTCTGCAACTTTTCATGGCGCTATGTTTTTGTTCTCCCTGCTGGATGATGAGTATGGCTTCCTGTGCTCTTCTGTAGCGCTGGTGTTAGCAGCTTATCCTGCTCATCATCAACACCCCACCTGTACCAACTCTTGGGGAAAAGCACAAGCTAAAGAACACTGAACTGGGGTTAAAAGCCTGAGGGCAGCACAGGTCGCCTTTATCCTATTCCCCGAATGAGCACATGATACCAAATAAAAGAAGATGGTGAGCCACCACTGATTCTCCACACCTCCACAACCAGTCACCTGGCAAGAATTGGCTGTACCTCAGGCAAAACTCCGGCTGGCGCTCGCTGCCTGCTGGGGCTTTCATCAGGGAGAGCTCCTCACCCATGCCTCCAGACATTTTTTCCCTCCAGCTCACCTGTAAAACACACAGCTTAACAGCTAGGACTACTTTCAATTCAGTTTTTACTACCTAATTGTTGTATTTGTCGTGTTCACAGGCTGGGGGAAGAGTTTCTTTGCTTTAAACTTTAATATACTCCTTTAAATAAAATCTGCCCATTGATAATATCTACAGCAAACATTTACAAAGTTAACAAACACAGAAACTATTGTCATTCCACCCAGAGAGAAAGTTACAAGCATCAAAGATTCTGTTTTATTTGGAGATGTACCAGATTAGTTCCAGGGGCACTTATGCAACACACAACCTTCCAGTTGTTTTTTTTTTTTTTTTGTACTCTGTGCATGTGTTTCCCCCCACCCCCACCCCTCCCATTTGTTTGCTTTTTTCTCTCTGAGTTAAGCATGTGTGGACAGAGACCTAAGCAAGAGCCAGCTAAAAGTACATCTGAAACTATCTGCTCCGCATAGCAGATATTTTGGTAAATATTACGACGTTGACTCTCTGCAGCCTTGCATTTTGCTATCAGCCTCGTGGCTGCAAAGCTGGACAAACTGCCGCCATTCTGACAGTGAAATGGTTTGATTCCCTCTGGCCACGCAAGGTGCCTCATGGGTTCTCAGTGAGGTACTTTTAGCGTGGAAATTCAGCAGCCCCTTGAGATAAGAAGCACATTTGAGAGATGGGCTTCCCCAGGGAGCTGTGGGGCGCCCAGAGGCGGGCAGAGGGGCGTGGGTGCAGGCTGGCTTGTGGCTGTGCTCCCTGCATGGGAACCCCCCTCGGGAGGGCCAGGGGCTGAAATTGCGCTGGGAAAAACGGCATCAGTACCTGACCCTTCTTTGTGCCGCTGGTGCCGTTTGGTAGGAGAAGGTTTGAGGCATCACCCCTTCAAGTGATAGCAGGTCAGCACAAACCAACCCACCCACCTTCTCACCAGATTTTCCTGCTGTAAAACCACCCAGATGCTGTACGAGGTCTGGGGACTTGGCAGCGGACCTGCAAAGCGTAAGGGCCTGCTATCTTTTGCATGTGCACGCACGCACACAAGAGTGCTTTCAGGTAGGCCTGGGTGGAGGCATGCTTCACTACTCTTGGGTGATGAATACATGTCTGCATAAAGGCTTGAAGCCTAATCTTACCTGCTCAAGACATGAAATTTAAAACAGTAGAGACATGGAACAGTATTATGTACCGTTTAATCGCTAGAAGACTAATGCTGCTAATTTTATGACTGGTGACAGAAACCTATTTCTTCATTGAGAGAGATTTCTGATTCAAGCCTGAGTAATGTTTTACTATTTAAGGTGTTTTGCTTGTTTGTTTTTAAAAGCAGTTCTCTGGTGTTTGTGTATCAGCCTTTTTTTTTTTTTTTTGTGGCCAGAAGCTCCCCTCATTGAGTTGCCAGTCATATACCATCACCTTCCTACCACAGCAGGGTAGGTGGAAAGGTCAGGGACTGAAAGGGAACGGACTCTAAATTATCTTCTTTCCTCTAACAGCTCTGCGAGGCAAATAGGTTAGCAAAGGAAAAGCCAGTCCTTTTCTTACTCTTGTGAATAAAGAGATTTCAATCGCCAAGCCTAACAACAATCTCCATACACAGGAAAGAGAGACTTCTGCAGCGTCTTCATACCAGTTGTCAGGGTCTCCACAGAGCAGCGTTAGTAACAGCTCTTTTGCTCCTATGCTGATAAAAGCACTTAGAATTCTAGGGTTGGTATCTGAGAACTTTATAGTAGCGTGTATAAAATGAAACTTAAAAAAAAAATCCCATAATGCTGTGAAGCAGATGTTCATGGAAATCTGACAAAGAAGATTTTATATCCCTTTCAGGTAAGAGAGCCAGAACAGGGAGATAGGTTGTATGGCAGGTTAAAAATCAAGCTCCTAGCAGTGGAGAAAAATATCAGAAATTGAAAAAAGAAGTCTTCCTGACAGAAGCTAAGCTGACCTTCATGATTCTTTCCATGAATAAAAGGTGAATTCATTTTCAGGGGTTGGTGCCTCTTTTCTTCTGCTTAATTTTTTTTTTTTATGCCATTTCTTGTGCGGTGAGAGCAAGGGGTGGAAGAGAGAGGAGTCTTATGAAAGTTCAGTTCCTGAGTATTTTCTGCCCTACCTGTAAAAGAGCAGCTGTAGTGTGAGATGGGCTGTGGGTCAGTCTGCAGCCATCATCAGCCTTCTTCAAAGAAGAGGCAAACCAGTGACGCATAGGGAGTTGCCACACTGCACAGGCGAATCTGCTGGAGAGACGACTTCAAACCTCCTATATTTGAAGAGATAACTTACTTTGTAATCTAAAAAAGAAATGACTAAAACACTGGGAAATGTGGGAGTGTTTTTGGCTTATCTTGTAAACATTTCTGGAGTTTTTTGTGCACAGCCTTTTGTAGCCAAGTGCAATATGCTGAATGCTAGCTGGGTAACAGCATGCTCCATGCTTAGGACATAAGAACAGCATGTATTTGTTTACTTATTCAAATAACACTAGGGGTGAGGTTGCTCAAAAACCAAAGCAATTCTGCTAAAAGGAACTAGAATTTCTTTTAAGTATATTCAGAATTTTGTGATTAATTTAGCCAGCCAGCTTTGAAAATGCAAAATTTGTTTGTTCATTTAGTTTTAATTAATACGCATTATTTTTACAGTTAATTTTTAAAAATATAAAAAGAGTAAAAATAACTTTCAAATACAAGAGAGCGTTCTCACTGTTCAATTCCAATACTAATTTTTTATTTCAATCTCCAGGTGAAGCCTATGCAACTTTCTCAGAGGAGAAGCTTCTCAGCTTCAGTTGCCTCGCCCACATTATACTACTGCATTTCACAGAACGGACGTTCAGAGACCCCACTTGCTGCGCTGCCTCAGTTGCACACTGGGCTAAGGGCATGCTGACCATCAGGATATCGATGGGGTAATGCCAGGGGGAGGACAGAGGGGGCAGATTCAGCAGAGTAGATAAAAATACTACTATCTCAACACAGTATTACATCTGCCAGTTGGTAATGATTTACTGATTTACACAAGAATACTTTGATTGCAGTCTCCCAACTGATGCAACTGTTATAAAAGCTTGTAGGAAAGAACATTTTGCTCAGCACATTTTTCCTACGGGCTTTAGGCATTAACTTCCTCATCCTTACTGGCACACAGATCCCCACTTCCACCCAGCCTAGCACTGGGAACTCAGCTCCTAAAAGCTGGAGACCAGCCATTTTATTTTGTGCAATTGGCTAATGTATATGAATGCAAAAAAAAATAATCCCCCAAAAACAGCAACAAAAAACCCCCGAGCCAAGTCTCAACATACCAGTGACCATACCATCCTGTTGCTCGGAGCACTAATGTCTCTGTTGTGACAATCTTCTGCATTATCAAACCAGTGGCTGTTCTTGGTGAGGCTCTGTCTTACTCTAAGCACTTTTCCTCAATGCTTTCAAGGCAGCAGAGAATACGTATTCCCTCACAACGCAAAGTTCCTCTCACAAAAGAATTTAAACCAAAAAAGTATGCCACTCGGAAAAAAAAATAAATTCTAACATATTACGTGAGAAAGTGGTAACATGGTTAGCCGAGGCCACATCCTCATGGATGGGCATAAATGCAGATGTCGGTAACAGGGGTAAACTCAACGCTGTACACACACTGCCAAGGCTGCTTTGTACTAGATACAATGTTCAGATTTGCTCAAACTTTGAAGTTTGCAGAGAGATGGATGTGTCATCCATCCAAAAAGCTGGAAAACAGTGAAGTTGTCAACTTGGAAAGACACTTGTGAAGCTGGAAGTGCCCTGATCATCACAACAAAATAAGCAAAGCCACTTAAGAACAGGGAGTGACACATTTGCTGTCTTCAGTACAACACGCCGCCATTTCAGGCTGTTTGCCCTCCTTCATCACCTTACATCCAGTCTTTAACTTGGTGCTGCATAGTTGCATCTGCAGCGTTCCGAAATCGGACCGGCAGGACCCAGGCACTCTGCCGGGGTCCCCGCTGCCTGCACCGCCCTGCCGCTTGCAAGCGCCTCGGGGTTTACCTCGGGGGAAGCTGCGGGAGGCTGCTGACCCCTGGCTGCAA
Organism: Platalea leucorodia; assembly: GCF_965183815.1. Taxonomy (NCBI): domain Eukaryota; kingdom Metazoa; phylum Chordata; class Aves; order Pelecaniformes; family Threskiornithidae; genus Platalea; species Platalea leucorodia. The sequence continues at coordinate 20,144,268 of NC_138826.1, read as the reverse complement.
CCAGCTGCTTTGCACAGCTGCGCACAACCGAGCAAATTGCTGAAGGCCAGCAGAAAAGAGCTCCGTTTCTGCCAATACGATAGAACTGGTTTTGATGTTAAAAAAAAAAAAAAAAAAAAAAGAAAATCATTCTGAGGCCAGTACATCCCCTGCTGTGTGTCTCACGTACTGAGACAAGCAATGTTTGAGACCAGGCTATTGCCTGCACTAGAGAGCACATCTGCATCTACAGAGACCTAACGCTTCAGCACAGGTCGCTGGGTACTTTACACAGGGGTGCTCAACCCAAGGAGTAACCATTAAGCAACCATTTACTGCTTTAGCTCACAACCACCCAGCCCACCCTTCCTTCTCCTCTGAATCAGGACAACACCCTGACCTCCCCGCTCCTGCCATCCATCTCTCACTGGCTGCACTAACAAAGACCAAGTTTATTGCTTACCCTGCAGTGCCTTTCCCGCCTTGTTCATGTCACCCCCAGAAACCTCTAAAGATGATGCTGCCATATCCCTTTCACAGGCTCAGTAGCTTCCCCCTCTTGTGAGCCTCAGCTTTGTCTTACTCATTTCTCTTCCACCTCTCCAAGTGCCAGTACCTCCTCCTGCTTGAGGTGAATCTCAATTCCCAAGGCAGTTGACAGGTTCTCCTAAATTTTACAATTAGAACCACAATTTTTGTTTCTTTTTGTCGGGATTTTTTTGGGGGGAGGCAGTAGGGGGAGGTCTGAAGAACAGACTCTGTCCCTACATCTCTTTCTCCAAACACACTAATAATCATGCAACTATTAAGTTCCAGTCAGCACCAGTAGTGCTTAAAGAATCAGAAACTGGATTCAGTTTTTAGGTTTAAACAAGCGTTTATTTTCCAGTACATCCTAGAGATCAGATGTCTTCTACCTCCCAGGTACTAGAGAGGCAGCAAGACACAAACAAGACTGTGGTCTTTTTCATAGCCTGTATTTCATTTAAACCCAAATTCAAAGACACCTTGTACTTGAAAAACAGATCCCAGTAGAAGAACTCATCTGACTGGAAACAATCGTGTATGTTTATTTTGTCACCAGTTCAACCCCATATGGTTTTCCCATCCCTAAAATTCTGCTGTGTCCTGCCAAAAATCACTTGCAAGTATCTTGTGACGGTCTCACGGGAACATAAGTGCTGGTAACAGTGAAACACCAGGACAGCTTTGCTGAGGTTGGTATGCACTGCAAACACCCCGCTTGTCCTAGAAGTCAGATTCTTGTCCTGCCCCCATCCACCCCATGCTAGTCTTCTCTATCAAATCTGATCAAGTAAATACTTTTCGTCATCTCTCACTCTTCAGCCAGCATTAGCAACTTTTCCCCAAAAATTTAGTCCAAAAACTTAACTTTAAAACATAGACCCTTCTTCCTATGGGATGTGATTAGACTTTTTGTCAGAACCATTAAAAACTGGGGTTTCTTGGCAAGGGAGAAAGACTGAGGAGAGTAGCATGTGTTTCCACAAGAACAAATGTTTGAGTCCAAAAGAAGCAGACCTTGGCACAAGCCATCACAACTGAGACCAAGGAATCCCACTCATTCTGCTCCAACTTTCCTTAATAATTACCTTAACGTGTTTCAGAAAGAGACACTAGATGAACACAGCCTAGCTTGTTAAGAGATCTCATCAGTTACACCGAAACAAGTGCTTTGAATACATACTAAAGTTGCAAACTCACTAATCTTCATTAGGGAAGTCTGCTCCTTCACCCTCACCATTCCCAAAACAGAAAGATCAAAGGATCTGGGTATTTCTATGTTCTCAGTACAACTCTTTGATAGCGGTGCAACAGAGATTTGCTTGCTCAAGTTTCCAGTTCGTACCAGTTATAGTACAGGTTCATCTATGTAGCGGAGTAAGACTGTTTTCAGATTCTCTAGATACCTCTGGATCATGAAGCGGGGCAAAGTACTGTCCCATCAGATCACTGTGGACAGCAACTGGATACAAAACAATCAGAAAAATTCAAGACAACAGTGATGCTCATAGAACAGCCCCAAAGTGCTCCCCTATGGCAAAAATACTGGAACAGTGCTAGAAATAAATCACATTGTCATTCGTCCATTACCTTAATTATGGAGGAGGTACGTGGGAGGAAAACAAAAGTCGGGATTAGTGAAGGCAGGCAGAGCCTAAAGGTAAAGAAGCAAATTACAATACTAGCAGATTCATATGATGGTGCTGATGGGGAAGGAGGAAAAAAAAAAAAGTCAACTGTAGATTTCAAGGTAACAAAGATACTTTTGCAGTAGGCTTTTCTCCCTCAGAAAAGGAAGAATTTAACTTGCAACGTCATTTTGCTCTTACACCAGGCTCCTCTAATTTCTCCTACTTAGTGACTTCTCATAACTCTCCATCCTATTTAGCTTGCTAATATTCTTCTGAACCAAACGTACTCATTTGTGTAGTATACACTTCAGAGTATTTTTTCCCAGTCTTTTAACTACAGCAACTTACCTATTAAGGATTTTAAATTTCCAACCAGCATTTTCAAGTTAAAGTTTTATTTTGTGCCTCTCTGAGAACTGCTGTGATGAGCTTACCTGACAGTCCCTGGAATCTTACAGCTAACATTAGGGCTACCAGAGTTGTGCTTTCCTTCTTCAATCACACAGCCTCAATTTGTGCATCTTGCATAGTCCATAAATATATATTCCTGAATTAGTTGCTAGGGTCCCAATTTTTTTTTTTTTTTTTTGAGGACTAGAGAATTTTAATCTTAAAAGAAGGGCTATTTCGTATTTTTTTACTTAACATTATATTCTTCCTTCATATAACTATAAATGCTAAGAATGCAAGAACACCCAAGTGATAGATATCGCCATATCAAATTCCCTTCAAAAACTGACCAGGGAGAAAAAGATGGAATCTTTCTCTGAAAGAAACAAACCAACCCCACAAATTGCCCTGAGCTCCACTGCTTTAGCAAAGCATATTTATATTGTCGATGTTATGCTCCCCTCTACAGTTTATCATAAGAAGTGCAGTTACCTCTTATTCTGAAGTCTTCCTTAAAAATACAACAACAAAAAACCCCACACCACCAACATACAAACCAATCTTTAGTTGCAGGCAAAACTTAGCAAACAAGCTTAATGAAAATTTCATTTTGTTCATGAAAAATTAGAGGCATTGAGCAGAACTATCCCCACTTATCTCAAGCTCAGTATTACATGAAATATCAACTACAACATGCTAATTGTCTGATGTTGTAGTTTACAGTCTACGAAAAAGTCAACTTCAAGCAGGCAAAAAGCTTCAAAGACCAAAGCAATGTAACAAAGAACAAAAAAACATCAAGAACCAAAGAAATATCATAGAAATAACTAGTCATATGTGTCACAAAAGTGTTATGTATTTCACGTAATTGATTTCAAGAAATTAATTCCACAGATACATTAAAACAGTCAAAAGAGTAGTGGTCTTTATTTCCATCAGACAAGTTAACACTTTGATTAATATGAATTTATTTCAACATTTGGGAGATATGGAAATTAATGACTATTAAAAAAGTGAAATAAACCCCCTTCCAAAAATATATTGGATAGTACACGTCTGAATTTTATACTGTGCCTCTGATGAGCCCTTTACATTATGTGACATCACATACAGTTTTGCAAGACAAAATAATTTATGGGCTGTTTTTCAGCCTCTGATTTGTGACCCCTCATGGTGTCTAAGAAAAGCAAGTTTATACATGCTACGCAGCAACCTAGGTACATAGATTTCAAAGGGGTCTCAATTCAACTGGAAAAAAAAAAAATCTAGAGAGGTCCACAAATCAAAAAAAGGTATAAAATACTGTATTGGAATAAACACTCAAATCTTAGTGTCCTGGAGGGAAAACTAACATTAGCTTAAAACCAGAAAATACATTAGTCAGTATTTTTCTTAGAAACTGGGCTTTGAATAATGCAGTTATCAGTTGTTTTTGATTAAGTTAAAAATTGCAGACTACAGAAGTCTTCAAATAAATGAAAACAAATCTCCTCCTTCTGTCATCTAACGCCAAGTATGTACCATATAAATAACAACTGTAGTATACAGATCATACAGATCAAAGATTTTCAACAGAAACAGGATTTCATTTTAGTGTTAAGCCAATAATTAAAATCTTAGTTTGCATCTTGTTTAAAATTTTTTAATATAGAGGAGAATTAGTCCTGCAAAACCAGTTAGCAGTCTGTTCTTGTTGCAAGTCATGACTACTGAAAAGTTACAATCTTAAACCCCCTGCCCTCATCAAGTTTTCTTGCAGTCTTGCCAAGAACTAGTCACAGAAAGCTTGTAAATTTATTTGTTTGGGGAGGGGATGTTAAATAAAAAAGTGTCTCATCTAATGAGGAAAGGAAAGGCAAATAATCAATGACTAGTTTTCACAGTAAAATGCATCAGCTTTGTAGTTTCATTTGAAACCAAGAACAAATCATGAAACGTCATGAAAATAAGATAAAAAATCTCCTAGAGTGATTACTAAATGAAGTTAAAATTACCACACTAATCAGTAAACCCCAGAAGAAAAGCAGATGCCTCATATCACATGTCCTACATTAAACAGTATCCACTTTTTAAAATAAATCCGTAAAATCTGTATGTTTGGCCACTTTGCACATTTTTCCCCTAAAAAATACAGTGTACAGAAAAAAAAAAACCCTCATTATTCCCGGTATGAATTCTGAAGTATAAGCTCAAAACCCCGAAGTTAAAGATCAGCTAAAAGGATTTTAAATTATTTACAAATCCAGCAGGTAGAACTACCATAATGGCTTCATTTCCATCCTTGTAGTGGCTTTCACTCTTATCCAGCAGCATCTGCAGTAGGAATCTCTTCAGACAGCTTCATCACTGGTCATCTGTCATTTTAAGCAATTCCAGAAGAGCCCCAACAGCTCCAAAATAACCCTTTAAACAAGGCAAAAGCAAAACAAAACCAATCAAATTCCAAAAAGACCTAAGCACGAACATGTAAAGTTTTCAGTTCTGTTAAAGCAATAAAGATACCTTTCTTATAAGATCAGCCCTGCTGTGCCAAGTATTTGCTGTATCTGAATTATGATTTAATATGATCTTGTTTAGGTCGAAGAAAGGACCTTATACCAGGAGAAATCTTACACAGTTCTCCAAAATTGTCAAAAAAGAAGAAATTACAGAACCGTTATAATGATGCTGTACTGAGGCAGGGCAGTTTCCATTATGAACACATTCATCTGACAGCCACCTCAAAACTATGCCTACAAGAATTAATTCTAGTTGAGGCTTATATACCAGACCACACAAATGAACATTGTTGGGACTAGGGTCAGAAAGCAAAAATAAGAGACGCGCAACATTTAGCAACAAATACCACAAGATCAGTGATCAAGCCAGGGAGTTAACAAGGGGTATTTTTAAATGAATTTTTAATTAAATTATATTTATGTAGAACTTAGTTTGTGCATTCACTTCAAAGCAATGGCTTTGAAATTCTCCCTTTTAACTTCACCAAGTGAAGAACCACAAGATTTTTGTACTTACAGATAAAAGGAAGTTCAACATGTATTTCCTTACCTCATGTTCTAAAAACAGAGCTTTCAGCTGTCCCTTAGACCAATAATCCATAGCATATGCTAGCACCTTCATAGAAATCATATTAATTCTGAGGAAGTTGCCAACAAATACCACCTTGTCGATATTCTGTGAAATTGAAAAGCAGACCAGCAAAAATTATATTCAGCTACATTATTTGCCCCATTCAACATGTACTTCTGCCTCCACTATAAAGTTAAATGGGAATTTTGGATTACATTTATCTTCTCCAGACTGAAAAGTCAAAAAAATAATTGCAGTTACTGACTGCTAAGTAGAGATGTTGCAAGGAGGAAAAAAAAAAAGAAATTACTCCAAAGAAAGTGAGAGGCTGATATCACACATGGTGAATATTTGCCTAAAAGCCCAGGACCTACCCAACATGAACACGATTATGAGTGTTTCGTTGGACTTTTGTGGTTTTGTGGTTTTTTTTTTTTTTTTTTTTTTTGGTTGGTTTTTTTTTTTTTTTTTTAATTGTATATGACATGGCTGCACTGAAGACATCTTTTCCTCCTGCTTGTTAAATGAAGCAACTTTTCATAGATCACTATGATTATTAAATCCAGATGGAGAACCTCTGAAGGGTATCTGAGAAGGATTACGTTAGAGATGGGAAGAAGCATCTTTCATTATCTATTATCTGGACTGTTGTTCCATTTTCAAAAAGCAAGCAAAAGATGGCCAACGTGATACTTGACATGTATTGCATTCCTTTGTTTCTAAGCCCACTTGAACTTACTAGCAAAAATCTGCGTAGAGGCTAGAACTACCAAGTGCTACCTCTCTAGATTCATACAGCTCTATAAAGGCCAACACTTGGTTCTGCAGCAATTACTTTGCTACAGACCGCATTTTTGTTGTGTCCCGTACTGTGCATGTGACATACCACGGAGAACATCCTCACCTGAATACTCAAGTACTGGAGAGTGCTGATACCTAGATGCAATAATTCATTTCTCCAGTGTCCGATGACCGAGTTACATGTCTGACTGTCCTCACACCAAACACATCAACACAAACTTTATTTAAATAATTCAGGTTTATAGTCATCTATCCCCTTAGACTCTGCAGTCACATCAGGATGCATTCATACTCGCTCTTAGGAACTTGTATCGCTGAAAATAAGAACTTCTCAAATTTCAAAAGGCTGCTATTAAAAATGGCCAAGAGCACTTTGCATCCTCTGACAAGGCAGTTTTGTCTTTGAAGTAATTTCTGACAAAGGAGGGACAAACGTAATAATTTCCTATAATGCAATACCATCAAATTGATTAGAATCTACATTTGAATTTAATTTTCGTGACTTTTTTTTTGCTGAATAAGCTACTGTTACCAGAAATTCAAGCAAGCAGCATCTAACACTGAGTATAAAAATTACTGAAAATTTTACATCTAAAAATACTAGTCATATCTACTAGAATAGCAGAGTGTATATCAACGTGCAAATTTCATGCCAATTTTATTTTCCAATGTTCCTTGACTTGACCAGGTTAAAAATTATGTTAAAGATGTACAGTTTCCTAAATTTTTGAACTGAACTAAAAACAGCTTTAGCATTTTTCAGGAGTTGGAAAACAAAGAAATGCTACTCTTATTTCTTAAGGGAGTCTTGCCAATTTACTTTTAAATTGTTCACTGCTGAAATATTGAAAGCTGAAAGACAGAAATCTTAAAACTGATGAAGGGATGGTGATGAAATGCTTAAGCTAACCAAATTACAACATCCTGGAAAAGACATGCACTGTTCCATTCTGTGGGGTCTTGCTAAATTGTTCAACTACCCTGCAGCAGAAAGCTATAGTATAGTTTCAACATAGTATATATAATATATACACATATTTGCCAATTTAACTGAATATGGAAATCTATATCAAAGATGCAATAAAAAAAAAATTGTGCACATATTTTTGAAAGAAGGCTTGTTCGGATGCAACTTATGTGTTCTGCTAGTAGGAACAGTATAAACCAGGGAGATTGGTTTCCTTTATGCAGTTCTGCTGTGCCTAGGACAGACTGTTTCAAATGATGTGTAGCCAAATGGTTCCAGACTATGGAATTTTTCTACCCTACTGCCAACTTTGTGCAAGCAAACTTTGCTTTGAAGTTCTGCAGACAGAGTATTTCATTTATTCCCCAGCCTCATTTTTTCCTGCACATATGCAAGTCATTTTCAACACAATATTAAAGCTGCAATCATGGGGGGGCGGGAAGGAAAAAAACCCCAAACTTCTCAAAACTCATGCTTCAGGGCATAAATTGATTTTGTCAAAGAACCCAAAAGTGAGCTTCACCATAGCCCTAATCTAATACACACGAGCTCCAGGAAAGAATATATCATATTCAACATTTTTAATCTCTTATTTGGGCATTTCATTCATCAAGCTTAGTGAGAGTCAGAGCTGTATCTCCCAAAGGCAATTTAGGTGTCTAGATTATTTAACAGAATGACAGCATTACTTTTTTCCCCTGAGAGCAAGCTATCTGGAGATTAGCTGATTTCCAATTATATACCATGTCTGAAATATTTTTTAATAATACATAAAGCTACTAAATGAAGGTGGTTTTTTTTTTCCTCTAAAGCTACAGAATAAATTTAGTTCTGTTGGAGAAATTCTACTTTGACATTGTCTGGGAAATGAAGAATACTTTACACATCAATCCACATTCCTCCACAAAATTTTATGGATCATGTCCAGTTTTTGAGTAAGCCTGCCCACAAAACAAAGATGTTAGGAACTTTTTCACAATGACTCAGAAGCATTAGTTTCATTAGTAGCCTATTTCCTCCTCTGAATGCATCGCATGTGATTCCCTGCTGCAACTCTCCATGCTTTGATAGCCCTGTACAATGCTGCTTGAACTCCATGCCACAAGGCAACACTGTAAAGAAGCTGAAAGCAAAGAGAACACTGAAAGAGAATCATCCTGACTGAAAGAGTCAAATTGCCAAAAAAATTATGTCTGTAGCCGCTTTTCATGATGAAGGGAGGTTATCAGTGGCATCTGATAGGGACATACACCGAGACTTGTGCTGTTCAACTTATTTCAAAAGTGCTCTAGAAAGGGATATTAGCAACAAACATAACATTTATTGGCATACAAAGTTATTCAGGAGAGTCAGAATGAAAAATGAACAGCATAGCAATGCTGAAGAGACTTAAACCCAGTGACTGAGGAATAAAACAGCAGGTGAAGTTTAAATTAAAAGAGTGAAATGACATAAAAGGAAGGGGGAAGAGAGAAAGAGAGACTCAGTATTCAGACACAATGATAGGCACCAAATTAGCCACCACCACTCAAGAAAGACTGTGGAGGGACTGTGTATGGTTTCTGAAAAATATGACCTCCATGCTCACAAAAATAAAATATTAAGAACGGTTAGTAAAGGAACTCAGAACATGAAATTTATCAATATGCCATCACATAAATTCATTGTGCAACCACACTCTTAATACTGCATGAAGATCTTATCATTCAATCTCAAAATTAGAATCATAAAAAGATTAAAAAGACAAAATGAAACAGTGGGAAAGAGACCCAGAGTGACTTCCATAGGAGAGGAGACTAAGCATTAGGACTTTCTGTCTTGGAAAGATCAAGAGGGAGATGTGGTAAAGGTTTATTAAAAAAAACAAAAACAAAACCCACCAAAAGCACTAATGATGAATTATTTTCTGTTTCTCATAAAACAAAAAACTAGATAGGACTTAACGAAGTAATCAGATGGCAGTTTGGCGAGTTTTTTTGTTTTGATGGGGTTTTTTTTGGGGGTGTGTGTGCATTGTTGACTAAAAAAAAATAAAGAGAAGCACTTTCTTCTAACCATAGAATGCTGTGGAGCTAAAAACATCAATATATTAAAAAAAAATAGATAAATCCATTGAAAGCAGACAAAAGAGATTAGTTACTACATAATAATAACGGATGTAATTTGCAGCTTAAAACAAGTGTCTAAATGTTTGGGGTTTTGGTTTTTTTGAACTGCTGTAAGCTGGAAAGGTGTATCAATGGAACAATCCATCCATAGTTATCATGCCTGAAGAAAAGAATCTAACAAGCATCTGATAGGAGTTTGAGGCAGGATAATGAACTATATTTTTCTTCTCTCTGACCCAACACAATGGATCTTTTACCTATCAAAACATTTAACAAAATACGCAGTTTGAACCTATCATGCTATAGAAAAAAAGCCAAGCAAAATACTATTTAAAAAAAATCTGACATGGAATAGTAAGATCTGTTAGTAACTACAAGGTAATTGACAGTATTAATTTGGATTACAAAGGCATTAATATCTATGTATTACATCTTGAGAGCAATTGAACAGCTCTAGGCATCAATGTTTGACAGAGATCTTTGCAGTCAAACTTTCTCCCTTCTTCCCTACCTTTGAAGCTCAAAGTACCTTACACTTTGCATCAAAGCATACACATAACACAAATCACAAGACTTAGGAACCAACATTAAATGTATGCATATTTACCAAGGCCAGTTACACACCTACTATACCAGCAATTTGCATTTTTGTATTCTGATAATCTTACTATGTTGTTTCTAAAGGTTTTAAGCTCGTAGTAAATATGCTATCTTACCTCATTCAATGCACACATGCGAGCAATAGAACCTATGTTGTTGGTGATGGTGACCAAAGTAGCTCTGGCCAAGTCTTCTTTACTGATGGAATCTCTCTTTTCTTTACTCATCATATGCCCAAAGCTGTGTGAGGAAGATTATACCTTTTAATATGAGTTATTTAGGAGTGCTAAAAGCCTTTAGAAATTTTATCATTTAATAAGCTTTGATTGGATTTGATATCCATTGATTTGAAACAGTTTTTAACATGTGAAAAGGGATCTCATTGGGAAGGCAGATCAATGAGCAAAGACAGTTCTAAACTAACTGTAATTTAAATGGAAGCAAACTACATCAAGCATTGCTTATACCTGTTTTAAAAAAAAAAAAAAAAAGAGTAAAGAAGTAGGTGAGAGATCTAAGGACAAACCACATGATACATTCAGAGTGACATTTCCACATGGACATAGTGCATAGTCCAGGGATTACACACTCAGTTCATCATGCACAGTAAGTTTTCCAAGGAACGCCTTAAAAACAGCTCAATTAACACATACCTTGAGGCTACAGCAGACCCTTGAAGGCCAAACCGCTCATAGTCTCCTCCGTAAATATCTTTCACCAGTTTATCCACATTGGTGCTGTCTCCTTTTGCGGCCATTTCTAGTGCTTCTTCAAATGTCTCGCAGCCAGTCAGCAGACAGCACAGGCCCAGGAACGTTCCTCCTCCAAGACTAGAAAAGCACAGTTCTTTCAGACCAGCAACTTCAACCAGCTTTTACCACAGCTCTTCAAATTCCCGTTTTCAACATGATCTACACAGCTACCAACTATATCTTGCAACTCGTCCCTCAGAGAAGTGAAAACAGGCACCCTAAACTGAGTTTTTATTCAATGCAAATGTCATCCAGTGTGGTTTTAACTAAACCACTCTTTAAGTCCTTAATATTTAAATAGGAGAAACGATGCTAAATAAAGAGTTAGCTGAGAATAAGGTCCAATCCAACACCACAAATGTCAGTTTGCTATTTGTATCACTCCAGCAAGTTTTCCTTGTGCAAGACTAATTAGGCAGCAGATCACTTAAGTCAGTGATGAAAGAATAAATGGCGATCAAAGCTAAACATCTACACAGGGGTAGGCAGCCAAGACAGATCTTGTCCCCCTAGCCAGTGGCAGAAAGCAGTCTGGTTGGTTCCTGTTCAAAGCAACGCTAGCATCAGCCCTGAATGTCTCAGCCCTCCAAAGAACTCTGAGCAAGGAGCAGCCACTTTAATATCCTGCACGGGCTCAAGTACAACATTTACTGACTATACAAATTTAGCAGGGAGTATTTGACTGTGCATAACAAGCTGCTAACTCATTTCATTAAAGTTCTACTTTGGACTCTTCAGTCTTACCAGACATAAACTTCAACTTACTAACCTCTACATCCTTCCTCATTCTTTCTTAACCCTTGAGAAAGTTAGCTTACTTGCACTGATTGCAGTCACACCGATCGGAGCCACTGTAAACAAGAGGATCAGTGAGACACTACACTTGCACTTCATGAAAAAGCAGAGGAGGTCAGATAGGGACATCATTCAGTCAGTGCTCTTGGATTATTAGACAAGCTTTACAGAACACATCTAGGAGCACTGTAATATATTCAGTATCTGAACAGTAGGAAACTGCACACCATCCACAAGACAGTATTGATTTCATCATCTGTAACAAGCCAGCAACTCACTGCAGTCATGTTTTTCCTTTCGTAGTGGAAAGGATCAGAAGCACATCTACAGATATGAAAAGGGCTATGCTTGAAAAACAACCAGAATTGCAAGAAAACCACTACCTCTTCCATTCAACTTGCATTCATCTGTATTGTATACAGAAAAATGTCTCGTGGCTACCCACTGTGGCAAAGACATGCCCTAGATAAGGCAACAGAAGACACATATGTAGTCATGTGCTGTATACAGGAGAAACTTTATTAATACGTACCATGCACTGAAGAACAGAATGCAGCTTTGGAAGGGACTACTGCAAATCCAAAAAGCTTCTTTGGTTGTTGTTTTGGAAGGGGATTTTTTTAGGTTTCTGTTTTGGTGGTTTGTTTGGTTGGGTTTTTTTGGTTGTTCCCCCCCCTTAAAATAACTAAAAATGAAGTATATCAATTTAGTTTGCATACGTGAGGAAAAAGTGGGATAGATTTATTGGTATTTTTACTACTAGTCTGGATGGACACATTTGTAACTAAAGTGGTTTCCTGTAAGTATGCACTGTTGCCACACCCATAGAGTAAACTTAAACATGCCTCAAGCTGTTCTTTGGCCTTAAGAACAAAATTCTGCATCCACACTACTGAACTCCTGAATTCCTAAACAGAGCAGTCACATCTAAATCTCTTACTGAACATAGGCCAGAGACCATTTCAACTCAACTGTACCCTACAAATTATTTCACAGAGCACTGGCTGACCCAGGCTGAAATCATGCTGAAGACAAAGTAAGACTACAGACAATCAGATTCTAGTCTTTACACACTGGCCTTCCTTAATTTACCAGCATGGTCCAAAGACTAGTACAATCAGTAAGGAAACAAGAGATCTAGTGAGATTCCTCTGCCAAAATCCAGTAGCAGCAGGTAATTCTACAAAGTTTTCCTATATCCTGGATACATCCTAACTACTAAGCAAGAGGTTTTTGTTTAGCCCAAACATTTTTATTTCACTGCTCTGGCTGTTCTGGGGGATCAAAGCAGGGGAGGGAAGATTCATTTACTGGAACAGCTTTATTTTGGTAATTCACAGCAAAAGACAGGAAGTAGGTAAGAATCCCAAGAAGAAACTAAGGCAGCTCTGAAGTTCAATGGATCAATGATTTCCCTGATGTAGACCCCCTCTCTGAAGGAATCCTAGGATATTTCCAGCCTTGCTACTGGTGGGTTTTTAAAGGAAATGGGAAGACAAGCACAATTTGGGGCTCCACCTACTAGTCACACTGGCTGGTTTTATCTGTTCAATTATTAAGGAGAAAAGAAAATAGAATTCAAAGAACATAGAATTAAATTTACCTGGATCCTGTGACTCTCTTGTAGTTGTCCTTAGAATACACAGCTAGGATGCTGACCCCTGAGCCTATGTTAACCAGCAGCATAGGATATGGATTATCAAGGCAGTAAGGCTTTTTCTGGCACTGTTCAGGATCTGTAGGATTTTCAAAATAATAGCACTCTGGTTTGCCATTGAAACCAACAGAATCAACATAAAGGAGGCCCTGGATCAAACAGTCCAATTCATCCAGTTTATGGAGCTGTAGATCAGCAATCTGGAAAAGAACAACAAGAAATTAATAAACAAACATTTCCTAGTATAATACAACACTGAGAAGGACAAAAGGCTCTGCTGAAGTACTTTGATCACTTTAATAGTAACACATTATGCTATTTAAACAGTACAAAGATCTGTCTAAGCATGAAGTTCAAAATAAAAGGAGTTTGCTATCTGCCTGACAACAGGTACCTCTCAAAACAATGATGTGCTGCACAGTAATGTCATTTAGTTCCTTTGCCTTTGAAAAATTCCCTGCTCTACAAGCAGGAAACATTTCCCCTCCTCAGTATTCTGAAGCAATAAATTTCTTTCCCCTCATCCCCATCCCAAGAGGAGCCACGTTCTGCAGCTTTTGGACAGCTTCTGACACATGCCTGCACAGCAACATTCCTCAGCATGCAAAGTGCTTTAACGCGTCACCCAACTACATTTCCCAGCAATTTAATGTAATATTCAACAGAAGTGTTAAGATCAAGAAACTTCAGTTAAAGAACAAGATAGTTAAAGCCTTACAGAGTACACATGCTTATGCTAATATGCATTAAATATGCAGTGGCTTATGCTTAAAAGATTTGCATTTTTTTTGTATATGTCACCAGTAATCTGAGACAGCTATGTCTTTAAATTACGATGAGCACTTTAAAATGCCTTCTGAAAAATAGGGTATTCCCAATGTTTGGTGAAAAACAATATAAAAAACACACAAAAATATTGTCAGGCCCATGCCCCCAGCAAAATGTTCATAAAAATATAACTGTAACAGAAGGCAGAAAAACAATTATAAGATCTTAAAAAGGACATTCCCTCCGAGATCTCACAGGTCACGCATGATTGTACTTAAACAGACATGTCTACTTGCCATAGCATTCCGTTTACTAGAATTAGAAACCACATCCCTTTCTCGAAATAGGATACAGTGACAATCTGTAGAAAGTCTCCTTTCCAGATGACATTGAGCTTAGACTTGTGTTAGGGAGAGGAGAGGGAGAAAACATAGTAAAAGTTACCTGTCCAAACCCTGAGGTCATTTGCATCCTCACACCTGCAAAGTAGTCTTACCTAACCCTACTTTCTAGCAGAAAAAGCACCAGGGTATGAGGAACAAAAGGGAGTTACACAGCACAGATCTGGTTCTCAAACATTTGCATATTGCAGGATGTTTTTATAACAGCTAATGGAGAAGATTTACGAGGCTAACTACCTCCTATTTTTAATTCTGGAAGCTATATTAAGTCACTATAAAGAGGAAAGATATTTCTGTGGAATGGGCATGGCCAATAGGTTACATTCTTTTGAGCTATTTAAATCTCTCCCCTTAAGTTTTTTTTCTCTACTTGTACATAGCTCTAACTTGCCTTAACTGAAAGCCATTCTACTCTTTGGGTCTGCCCTTCTGTTATACTTGTTGGTCCTCAAATCCTGGAACCACAGAAAAGAAATAAGACCAAAAAAACCCAAACCAGCGGTCTCAAAGACCTCAATATAGATCCAGTTATTCATAGGACGACAGAGACAGATAGATATAATTTCTTCTTTTTTCACTATTTCCTCCTGTAACTTTTGCAATTCCTTCACATTTTTTTCTTGGTTACCACATGGCTACACAAATTACAACTACAGAAATGCAGCATAGAAGACTTGAACCATTTAGCCAGCAAATAAAAAGTATCAACACAAATTGGGAGAAAAGATTTTTAAAGAAATGTTACAAAAACCTTAAGGCTACTTTGCCAATATCCTGGATTTCAGCAATTTCTTGGTATTAGACTAAACGGAAAAGCTCCAAGAGATATACAATACAAGGCATTAACATAATAAACGCTTTGTGCACTCTTTCTCATAACGGACATTGTATGGAGCCCACTAAGAGGATTTATTTCTTTTGTTAAAACCCAACTAACATTGCACATAGCTAGTCAAAATAAGGAAACACTCTATACTAACCATGATCTTTCTCTAGGTTATGTGCTGTACAGTCAATTTCCTCATCTTACTGTATAAGCTAGATGCAGCACGACCAAATACGATCTAACACAGGTACAGCATGCACAAACATGCTATGAACCAGAAGCCTGCTATACAAAGACAAGTCATTAGCAGATTTATGGCCCCGACTGTCAAAACCTCTATTCCCCTATACCCAGCCACATGGATGAGACCAAAGCAGCTTGTTACGCTTTTACAAATAGGTAAGCATCAGTGCAAGAACCTGCAAGACATGACCAAGCAATACAAATCTAAGAGTAAAACACTTCTGGCATCAGTGCAAAAACAGACAAAATCCTTATTTCTACAAACGCTCTGGTCAGCCCACCGATTTTATAAGGACACAACAAAAGAAACTAATCAAAGGTTCTTTTTAAAGCACTAAGCATATAAGTTTTATTAGGTCCAGCCCTCCACATACAAAAGACACATTAGAATTTGCTATGCTTTTTATAGCTCTGTGCTATATTTAACAGCTGATATACTGTAAGCAGAAAAGCCCTATTACTGCTTTCTTTCATGTAAGATATTCATAGCAGACTGAAAAACTATTTTCCTGTGTTGTTGCAGGAGTGTGGTTTTCATTTTTGGAACAAGCAAGACTGGCATCAATATTCCACGTTGATCCACCTTCATTCAGAGAACCACGAGCTCTGCAGCCACCAGACCTCTGGGACTCCAAACAGCCCAGTGAGCCACTGCTGCTTGTTTCTAAACACAAATTAGGGCACAGTTGCAAGAAATGTAGTAACCCAGCCTTGTACAAGAAGCCACAACAGAGCCAGGGTCACAATTCTCAGTCCCTTTGCCTGCATATAGAACTGCCTTGTCTCTGTTCATTGCTTTGCTCACAATAACTCAAGTGGGAAAACTGCATCACAAAATAGATGTGGCTGTAAATATCATAACTAACATATGATTAGGCAAACTTTTTTTTCTGGTGCCATCACCTGACCTACCACAGTCTACTTGTCCTCATCTTTCCGCTGTTCAAACCACTTCTTGCAGGAACCGAAGTTTAGGTGCAAAAATGCAAAATAAAAACAGGAGCTGTGTGTAGAAGCACATTTTAATTGGATATTTTTCCTACAACTTTTTACAAAATGCATTTGCAGATATTTTCCAGCCCTTTACAATCCCTAACGTGAGGGCAGACAGCGTAATGGTCAAATTATCCTGCTCTGCACTCCTGTAACTATATTCAGCACAGTGCCTCTCCAGATAAGTTTTATGTCAGAAAGTTGTGCTATGAGAGGAAGAACTGCAGAACAAAGTAGTATACAGGACCTTTGAGGGAAAATTTATGATGGTTACAGGGAAACCATATGTACATTTTTTTTAAAAAACAGTTTTTCTTCATTATAGCCAGACTGTAGAAATTCCTCTTTATTTTAGACTGTTTTATAAATACTGGGGGAGGGAACAAAATGCTTTGGACCTCAAGGAACTCTTCAGGACCATCAAAAGCAGGGACTCAGGACTTTAACCATGTTTACAAGTGGCTGCAACACAGCAAGGAAGTAGCAAACCCTTCCCCATGACAGTTCACACCCTAGCAACAAACTCCTGAAACCCAGCTGATTTCAAGGATACACAAAAGGTCTGTTGTTACTGTGTACAGGTCCTACTCTAAGGAAAATGAAAGCCCACCTCTTGTTGTATATTCGCAAGTAGTGCTGGAAAACAGTATTGTCTGTTCAAGTTTAGTTCTCGTTTTTTGGTGGTTTTATTTTTTTTTTAAATAATATGCATAATGTCAAACACTTTTTAGCTACATTCAAGTACCAGACAGCATAAAAAGGAAAAAAAAGTGGTACCAACTTGCTGCTGCTTTGAAGTATGGAAGCACAGAAGCCAAAGACTTGGGTCACATTTGTTTCTTTATGGATCAGTAAATATTTCCACCTCAGCAAGGAAAACATGAAACAACCCAGTCCTCTAGAAGTGAGCTGAGGGCAGCGGTGATATACACGCAGTGGGGCTGAAGCCTAACGGATCAACATTGGTGTGCAGACATCTTTTCAATAAAGCTCCAGCTCATGAAAGATTTCACCCAGTTTGAATTTTCACACTGTTACCAAGTTCTGGCAAGTGCAGGAATGTCCAAACCCAGATGCAATTATGAGTTCATCTGTCTCTTGGACTTTCAATCAGGAATATGAAATTTTTTCTGTAAGAAACTGTTAGGAACACAACATCTTGCAAGTTTTAAATTATCATTTACAACAGCCTCATTTACTACAACACTCTGGCTTTTGTATGCCTTCTGGGCATTGCTCCAGTTTTTATTTCTTATAATAGCTTACGATCTAGCTTTTCCGTCCATCTCCCTCCCATTACCTCTCCTCCACTTCCATAAAGACGCACTGTGCTTCTTTTATATTTTGATTGTCTTCACCTCAACCCCCAACCCTGCTTCTTTTTGAGCTCAGATGAGGTACTGTTCCACACCCTGAGGCTGGGAAATACCCACTCACATTCAAACCAGACAAAGCCTAATGCAAATAAAGGGTAAACCCAACATTCGCTGAGGCAGAAGGGAAGACGGACTCTGCGCCAGACTTGGGCAAAAAAAGCACTAGTCTGGGATCCTCTGCAGAGCATCTGCCCTCTCACCCAACTAGCTGTAAGGATCTCTTCCCTCTCTTGACAGGGAAAAGATGCACATTGCTTCTCCCCATTCCCTCTGAAGAGTGTCCTAGCTTCTTGCGGTGGTGGTAACAGAAGGTATCATGGTTACTTCACCTGTTCTCTGGATACCACTTTCAACTCAGTCTGCACGCTACAGGCCAGCACTTACAGCCTGAGCAGCAGTATCCAGCCTCCTCAAGCAAGTGAGGTGCAACAAGATTTTTTGAGTGTCTTACACTAACTTAGAGTTACATGTCTTACTCATCCTACAACGCAGGACAGTGAGTTTAACATATATACAGCCTACAAGTCATCCACAGGCATTCGGTTCATACCACAAAGTCAAGCCTTAGAATCAGCTAATAACTGGCACAAGGAAATCGCTCTCCAATAGCCAAGCTTACTCTAAAAGCATTTTTCTTACAGGTTATGGGGAAGGTCGAGGCCCGAGTTTAAGTTTGCATTGGTAACAGATTTCCTTCCTCCCCTCCCCCAAACGTTCTTTATTAAAGGATTGGTTTTTGGCCGAGGCCCTGCTTCCACTGAAGCCAGCCATAAAATTTCTATCAAGACAAGTCAGGTTCTGTAGGTGTCTGTTCAGGAACAGAATACAAAGATACCACCTTTGAGCCACTGCAAGTGACAGGAATTTTGTAATAAAGCAAGTTTTAGAAAAAAGTCTGAATAGTCCTTTCTTCCTTCATCCCCCATGTATCCTTTACATTGAGTTCCTTTACAAAACTGAGTGGCAGCCTAAGAACTTATTGCTCATTACATTAACACCATACTTTTGTGCAAGCGATGTGCGTGTGCTGTCATGGAGGAGTCACAGAGTATAAAGAGATTTTATTACAGGTACACAAGCAAATAAGTCTATGTACTCCTTACTTTTACAGAAGTGATGTTACTTGAGCATTTACAGAATATGTGAGGTGACAGTACGTAGTTGGGGAAAGGAGAGAGGATTATCAGAATTAGCGAACAGATTCATCCATGCCTTAACACCACTGTTACCTGAAAATAAAGTCAGCCAGCCATAAAGACCAGTCATTCAGAAAGGGGAAAAGAAAAAAATAAATAGAACACAAAAACAAGAAAAAACACCCCAAGCTGGAAACAGTCCTTTTAGTGAATTACTTACTGATGCTCTGCAATGAACATTAAGTATAACCATATGCATGGTAAAATTATTTCTGTGGTCTAGTTTAATGAATAGAGTCAGTTTTCCTACTTCTAGGGGAAGCATTCAGCTCTTAAGAATTAATCAAATGATTTGCCAGGCTACTGATCATTACTGCCAGCAGTCACCAAACAGTCCACGGAGACTTCCCCAGGTCTCCTCCTATCCAACACGGCGGATCACATGAGAGGCAGGTCAGATAGCTAAACCTAGCTAGCTTTGTATATTGAGTTGCCTTTCTATGGCACAGAAGACAGGCTGAAGGTAAACAGAAGATACCTCCCAATTTTATTTTATTTTTTAATACACAAAAGCAACAGAGATATCTAGATCAAACCTATTTAACTGATTTAGGGATTCAGAATTAGTCACTGGAAAAGCCAAGTAACAACAGAGTGTTTGCTTGTCTATTTTAAGGAGAAAAAGCTGCTGTAATCTTAGAAGGATCCCTTCTTTGGGATTTGAATGCTGTTTTGCAATATGTTGGATCTTTTGTCCTAAATCTATGCAATCCTGAAAACTACATAAGCATTTAGAAATACTGTGAAAGACAAATAACTTAAAAGCATGTACATAGGAAAATAAAGGGCCAGAACAAAAGCATGTTACCTATATCAGTTTCATGAGTTTCCTAGCATTTAGCCAGATTTTTTGATTAAATTAACAACATTCACAAACAAAGGGTAGTTTTTCCACATTGCTTCTAAGTAACAGAAACAGTAACATTTAAAGCCTCCTCCATATAAGGCATTATACAATACTCAGTCCTGCAACAGCAGGATATTAGACTTGGCACATGTTCTCTACTTCTACAGGTGCATTAGAGTGATCAAGTATTTGAAACAGACATTTCAATACTTTGAGAGAACAACCCTGAAGCTCTTGTCCAATGTCAATTTACAGTCAGCAGAACACACTGAGACAGCCAGCTGCTGTTACAACGCCTAATGAAGTGGGACAATTTAAGTGCCAGTACCCAGGACACTCAGCCCCTCGAGAGAGATTAAGCAAGCAAACTTTTATGTAATGGACAGTATTTTGCTTCTGTAATACTCTATGGATATTAGTTTGAGCCAAGAAATACTTACTATAAAGGAAGGCGTGGAACTGGATAGCTGTAAGAAGAGGCGTCCAAAGCACTCACTTAGGTGTGAGTGCACTTCTCCGATTGCTCTATGCTACAAAACACCCCAGCCAGCCTTTATAGCGTTTTTCTTAATCTACCTACAAGTGTTGCAGTGCACAGAATGTTAACTAATTCTGCAGAGATGTGGGATTTCACACCTAAGTCCCCCAGTAATTTGCTATGTGACCTCATATTTGTGTACAGTAGCTACCAAAACAGCCCCAACTTCAGATGCTACATCAACTATATTGCAGCTGAGATGACAGAGACTGGTCCCTCACTGTAAATTGCATATTTGGGCCAGATAAAGCCAAAGCTATGGAGCAAAATGCCTAGCTGTGATAGCCACCAGGCAACTTCCAGTTCAGTTCTACAGCTGTGGGAGCAAAGGACATGAACTTCCTTATTAAGTAAGACACTCTAGCTGCTATTACATGATGCAGAAGAGATTAATTTGGGAAGACTGACCATTCCAAAGGGATAGTCAGCCTCTTCAGAAAGTCTCAAAGTGACCTCCCATTGTCACTAGAGAACATGACCTGAATCATTCCCTGGACTCATGGAAGGACACTGGAAAACCTGAACCGAGGCCACACTGACTAGCACTAGAACTCACCTCCTACTGTGCTGCCAACATCCTTAGACAATGCGAGACAAACTAAAACTTTTAAGGACTCAATCATCAGTAGACCCTAACACGTAAGGGACCTGCAATCAGCCTAAAGGACAAGAAAGCTGGCACTAGTAGTGGACTACTACAGCAATTCAGAAACTTGATAGTCCTTCATTACGACTAGCTGCTTCCATGTCCAACATTTACTGAAAATGATTGCACAACAGTGTAACAGCTGGAATTCATGTTGATCTCTTACAACATTCTCTTTCACCCATAGGATCTCAGTCATCTGGTAGGTGAGGAGTACTGACAAAGAAAAAACCTCTTGTACTGCAGGAATGGATGCTTGGAGTTAAAAATGAAGCACATAAAGCCAAGGACTGAAGTCAACAGCAGTTGGTAAATCAGTACGATAGCTCCCTAGACTGAAGCACAGACAAAAAAGCAACTGATGTAACCTGTCACACCCAGCAGCTATCCCTCACCCTCAAGATCAGGTCAAAAGCTAGGCACAGAAGCGTCAGACCTGCCTGCCAAATAAATCATTCACATTAACCTTAGTGAGACTACTCTGGTACAGGCAGACTAGTCATTCTTTTACAGAAAATAAATGGAGATATGTCCCAGTAGAGACACATACACAACCAGCAACTGCCTCCCGAATGACTATTTCTCTCTCATGCAGTTTGTACAACAGCTCTCTACGCCTCTGTCGTCACAATCAACTGTTGCAGTGCACTCATTTGGAAGCTAGAACTATTGCTGAAGTTTATACAAACAGCAACATCGCAATACTTCGGATTTACATCAGCTTCTGAAGCTCCCTGCAGAGGTTATTTTTCAATTCTAGGGGACCTGGGACCTAGTCACCTCATGAACCGCCTTTCTTCACATGACATACTCCCACAATTGAAATCAAAAGCTAGCTGTTATTGTCACGCTTCCATGCACTGTTTCTCCCCCTGCTCCATGGCTGGTCTTCCAGACTCTTGACTTAAGTCTGCTTAAAGATTAATACAAGGGGAAGAGAACCTGAATCTAACCTCCAGCCTGTACAGTTTCATTTTTGGTTTTCCAATAGATATCCAGTTTGCAAGATGAGTACCTGTAGTCTCAGGCTTCTAGGTTGTCATAACACACCCTCAGTTGATTATGAGACATCTGATCATCACAGCTGTACTCTAAAAAAAACATTTACTGAAGACATCCTGCACAGTAATTCTTCAGTAGAATACCCAGCAAGTACAATACTGTCCCCTGCCCCCTCCATGTTCCCAGCAATTCCACCAATTAACAAATGTGAATTGATTCTGTTAGTCTTAACCAGTTAGGATGGACAAAAAATTTAATTTTCTCTGCAAGTTTTAACAGAAGGACTGCCATGATGTTTTCCCAAAGTACTTCCCACTGAACCCATATGAACTGTTCACGTACCGTTCTAAAGTCCTCCTCAAACTTGTAAGCTCCACCTCCTGTGGCACAGAGCGTAGTGTGCAAACTGGAGAAGTTCTTTTCACTACCCATCTGTATGAACCTGTGCATGGCACAGCTGGGAAAGCGGATGAAGTGCAGGTTTCCTTTGCGTCCACACATAGTCAAATTTTTCAGTTCAAGATGGACATCACGAATGCCAGTTTTACCATAGGCTGTATTGGAGGTCAAGTATTTCCTAATGCTTTTCAGGTTTTCCACCTCCTCCTGTTCTTCTTCTGCAGTAATGTCCTTAGGTTCAAAGTAGACCAGTTTAACCAACGTTCCACCGATATCCATTCCAAACCATGGAAACGCTAAGGACAAGGGGGTTGGGGAAGAAGAAAGAGAAAGTCACTGTAAATATACAGGTTAGCCATATCACTTGAAACATTTGCTGAATGGCAGTTCAGTGCAGTCACAGTAGCAGCATCTGCTCCTGAAAGCTGGTGGTCACTTACGTGTCCAATACACATGTATTAAACACCTCTCTATGTTACGACTTCATAAAGCCTTCGTTAAGAGAAGGAATAAAGAAAATCTCAAAATACTCTTCTCTGAAGAAGCAGGTTTTAATAAAATGAAAATATTTTTTCCCAGGAAAACATTTTACTCTTCAGTCATCACCTCTTGACAGAGCGCATTTACTGCATTCCACCCAGTCTGACTCCCGGCACCAATTCTTAAAATATACTAAGGAGGGGAGGAGGAACAACCAACCAAACAGGAGAACAAGATTTCCCAAGTCACATTCCCACTGCATAACATCTACAATTGCCCTTCCAAGATCAGTCGGAATTTCCACAGTCACAAGGCTCTGCCTGAAGAGCAGCAACACATAACTCTCCCATTATGCTGGGAGTCTCTGGACTTCAACCCACCAGAACTAGCAGCTCTGTTGGAACTACACCACCTGCATACATTAGCAGAAAGAGAATGAGCTGTTTTAAGTTCAATATTTACCACTGACAGTCCTTTTCTTTGAGCATAGACTCCCTTTGCTGGTGTATGTGTTAGCCTATCATACAAGAAATGCCACTATTTGCTTCTCGGCATATATATATAATTTGCCACAGTCAGCCTAGGTCTACCAAAGCCTTTGTTCTGTCAATAGCAAGAGAAAATGACTATGGAGAACACACAGACAGAAGATACTAACTGAACCAGGTTGGTCTGCCTACTCTGCTTATATATACACACATACATTTTAAGTAGTAAGCCAGGTAACTTTATAAAGCAACGAGAAGTGAGAATACAAAATCTATACACAGGTACTGCAGAAGGAAGCAGCTAGTAATGTTTCTTAGAGAAATTAAATTAAAAGTTCTGAGTATGTGGCTAACATCTAAGATACATTTCTAAAACAGCAGTCACACAAGTCACCTCCCCGCTTTTAGGGAGAATCAGGCAGACTTGCTAGAAATGTGATTCTCCCAACTAGGGCACCCCAACTTAGTGTTGACACAAACTCCAAACCATAGACACTGTATGCATTACTGATTTTTCTGCCAGCGAACCTAAATGTAAACAACTTGGGGGCAAAGACTTTAATAAGCATAGAAGGTACTGATCACACTGTTCTTCCTCACATAGTCACAGATCAGTATTAAGTTACTCAACTTCAGGCTGAAAGGAGCTTGGAGTCTTTTACTTCTTACCACAAGGGTCTCAGCACCATTCTTGTCTGGCTGAATAACTAAAAAGTCTAAATTTCACAATTGTTAATACACCCACCTCCCCCAAACCAATCCTTAAATGTCAGATGTTTAAAACTTATTTTGCTCCACTGCTGTATGCCAAATAATTGAATCATCAGTTTCTCCCTCCTTTCCCTAAGGACAAGGCAGGCATAATGCATAAACTCCCATGAAGTAGCTTACTTACAGTTCAGTTTTTTCTAAGAGCATCTACTGTTATCTGTTGTAAAGTCTAATTTCTTTTCCCATGCCCTACAAGCTGTGAGACATGAAGACACTGAAATGAAGTCTAATTTGAGGTTTGGGAAGATACATCCTATGCAGATGCATGGGAGCTCCCTGAAATAGGAAGAATTCGAAACAAGTGTTTTTAAAATAGGCTTTATTTTAAAGAGGAAAAATACATTACCATACACTAACCTGTAACTCAAACACTTTTGGAAATACAAGGTAAATATTTAAGCAAAAGTGGTCTGGTCCACGCTGTACAACGCTACAGTGCAGTGGAGTTCAGGACGCCAATCCCATTAGTGATTTACACAAATCTTTATTTAAGCTACTGAGAACTTTAATTACCTGTCCCACTGGAACGGTAAGTTTCCTCCTTGGATGGATCTTAACTATGCAAGCAGGAAGCTTAATTTTAAAAGCAGCATGGTTGTACTGTGCAAAACAGTATCAGCCTGTAGCAAAGTGTAAGCCAATTTCCAATATTCTACATTAAGGCCATAAAATCTGCTACAATCTACCTGCACCAACAGTTGCTTTAAAGCTCTAGCGTAGATTTAATCTTTAAGAGAGAGAAGAAGCATTCCATCCTCCTATCAAACACAAGTCCAGCAATAAAAGCGTGAAGTACTAACAGCTGAGAGTTATTCATAAATGACTGCCAAGACATTTACTTTTATTTCTTAACATCTTGAGGAGTCATAACTAAATCATTAACAAAGAATAAGTACTGTAGAAAACAACTATGAAGTTATTTCAAGTCTGTAGAGTTCTTGGGATAGGTACACATAATGCTCACATTTAAAAAGCAAGCAGAAATACCAAGACACGTTGTTTTTTAGTTTATTCTCTCTGTGAATCTGAGCTCCTTTCATTTTGTTGTGAGCCAAATGGAGAGCTGCAGAAAGAAAAGAACCTTGCTCTTAGAACAGCAGCAGTTTTCTTCAGCACTAATAAAGACCACAAGATCCATCCACAACAACCGGTATTTCAGTTACACAGAAGAGCAGCTTAGTTTTCTTCACAGCTGCTAACACCAGCTATCTGTTGGAATCACTTGCAATAACGATGACAACTATTTTGACTGGTTGACCAATTAGGACAAAAACCAAGCCTCAAAGTTCCTGACAAGTCCCACTGAAATTCATATAACTTCCGTACAACTGGAGTGACAATAGAAACACTTCTGTATTCCAGTGATTATTTTAAAAATTTATTCATTTTATCTTTTGTTACTATCGGTATGTTCCAAAACAAAATGCACCACTGAAGCACCATCAGGTCTTTTCAGTATCTTTAGATAAGCCACCTTAGCTAGTACCTATAGACTTCAACTTTGCTGACACCACTGAATGTGGTGCTCATGGGAACATGCATGCAGACTGCAAGGTGCTCCCGGGTTTTGCTGCCTCCCTGAATACAGGGAGTAAGACCATTCAGAGGCCACCACATTGGGGCCCTCACTGCCACAACCGGGGACATGAAAAAAGGTATTTGTGTAGATACAGTCTCCACAGACTTGAGGGAAAATTGAGGGGAAATTGTGTTGTGGGTTTTTTTTTTTCTTCTTCTGTTTTGGGTTGTTTGGCATTTTGTTTGTTTTAAGCTGGAAGTCCATAATTTCATTGATAACCTGAATAAATGTCCAGTTTCTTGAGTTATTAAAAGCCAGAAAAGCAAGGAGAAGAAAGTGAAATCCGTCACATCTACATCTTAGGCTGATAACAGTTATTCAAAACTGTGTGACTTATTATGAAAAATGAAGACACTGGATATGTTGCAGAAATGCTTTCACAGCGTAAAAAATGCACTTAACTAAAATTGTCTGATAAGACTGTTATGAGCCGATTTCTCTCTTCTCAATAAACTCAGTATGCAATACACCCATTACCTAATCTATTACTGTGGAGAAAATAAAACTATTCCACTGTATTGCTATACTGCACTAAGTCATTAAAAATAACAACACTATAAAATCTAGTTCTAGGTCCCATAGAACTGACACAGAAAGCATCAAGATGAATCATGCATTCTTAAAAGCCTAGCATAAATCAAAAACTCCGCTTATCTTCTTAAGAAAATGAATTCTCTTTATGTTAAACTGCACCAACTACTTACTGGTTTGTTATCTTGAGATAAAAATCTCTATTACTCCAAAATTTAGCTGCAGAAGCATGTGACAATGCAAACAGAAGGTATCTACAGCATTGCATCATTAGGTAATCTGATGCACACCAACAGCTGTGCTATCTGGGGGAAAGGTTCACTCACGAGAAATTCCATTATACATTTTACCTCGTTTCTGCATAAACTTTGAACACTATGAACCTATAAGGCTATTCCTGTAAGGCATATTACATTCAGAGTTGAACGCATATGATTTTTAAAAATCCTGTGCTTAACATACAATATAAGGAGGGTGTGTAGAGGGTAAATATGAGATCATATGATCTTCATGAGAAGATCAGGGGAAGCAAGAACGAAATGGAACTCCTAGGTCACTATGTAACATTTCACCCCCATTAAAGAGGATAACCAAGGGTAATCCTTTTCATACGTTTAAACCACCACCACATAAGGTTAGCTGAATCTCTTTACTCCTCAACTCTTAGAAAGAGATTGTGCCTGAGTCCTGCTGGTTAGAACTTTCTTCTCTCTACCTGGACCCTAGATTTATCCATGACCAATTTACAGCAGTTTCTTCTTTTGCCGAAACTGTTTCGGCTTATATATCTCTGTTACAAGATCTGTATTTCCTTGAACGCAAGTACAGTATCTCAATTTTTTATCAATTTGAATGGTGGTATCAATACTCTGATATCTTGGCCATAAATATCTCAGATGAAATAGCTTAGGTTCAGCTGCTTTTCTTCCTGGACACACATATGATGAAATGCTATTACTTCATTTACATTTTTCATTTGCATTTAATTTGCATTGCTTGATGCTTTGATGATGTAAGGACTTCCTGTTTTAATTGGGACTGGAAGAGAGAGCCAAAAATAAGGGGGGGGGGGGGGGGGGGGGGGATCAAAACAGCCTCTGAAAACTGTTGAAAGCTGCCTTCTATTAAAACAGCTGATAACAGCTTACATATATTTTTCAGTTACTTCCTCCTATTTTACACAGTTATTCTGAGCAATCCAAACATGTTGTAAAATGGAAGATTTGTTTTCCTTTGAACAAAAATAGAACATATAGCCTAAAAAATTAATTGTATCTGCTTAGTAATGGAAGCTTCTTCAAACCTTACAAAGCTAGAGCTAAATAAATCATGCACATATATCAGGACAAGCCTTCCAGTTCATCTTCAGCAGCAAGGGCTTATTGAATGTCTACCTCCTCACCAGAAAATGAAACAACCAAAACAAAGCCAAAAACCAAAACCACGACTCAAACCAAACTTCAAACTCAAAAGCACAGAGCTGTTTGTTAAACAGTCGTGACCATGCACACATATGTAGTCATATTACCACAAACTGACTTCTGAAGATAGCACTGGGAGACTCGCTCATTACCTAGCCTGTATAGCTTCATTAAAAAACCCTAACAAATAAAAGCCAAACTTACAAAGCTACAAGAAGCAATGATTAGCTATGGAGAATCTCATTCTTGGATCTAAGGGCACCCAGTCCGATGGAAGTGATTTGCGTAAGCTTCCCACTCCTGTTGGAAGTTACCTGGTTGGGAAGGCAGATAGGCAGTTTTAACTCACGGGATGCTGGACCACAACACACCAACTAGTTCAGTTTGTTATGACCAGTCCCATTCCTTAGGCAACCCTCGCTTTCACCTACATTAAAAGCAGCTGGAGACTAACTTGACACAGCATGTCACCTGAAGAAATTCTCAAAAGATTGTGGGATATTCCAATGCCTTGGTCAAAATTTCAGTAACCAATAATGTTGTACTTATTTACTGTGTCAAACAATAGCAAGACCAAAACCATCCTCACTCCTGTATTCTTCACTAAAATATACTATATAATCATGGCATGCCATTTTTAACATCACCACAGGTGAAAAAAATCCTAGGTTTTCCACAGTTTCCACCTGGCCTTAAGTAGCACTGCAGCCAAACATCACAGGTGTAACAATCTAAATATTGACCAAAAGCTTTCTTTACTGTGAAGCTACAACTTGAACTGTTTAGAAATTAACCATGGCAATTATAATGCGTATTAGTTGTAAACAGTCACACCGCCTCAAAACACACATTCTTTGACCCCTAACAACTACCAACTGACTTGGAGTGAGATGCAAGATGCTAATTGGAATAGAGACCCCAAAGCTTTATCTTAAGAAAAACAATAGAATTAAGATGTCCATCTGCCTTCTCCCTATGTCTGATGTAGAATAATGCTGTGAAGCACCACTCTAGTTAACTGCAGCACCGAAATCTTTGTCCTTACTCGACTACAATGCTGCTTCACAGGGATGGATGAAGGCACTTAACTGCTCTTTTTCTTTCTTCTGTTCAAGGATCATATTTAAACTGAACAACATGACACTTCAGCAGACTTTTAAAATTTGCAACATTCATACCGTTTCAGTAGTTTATTCTCTTCTGGAGTGCTGCACAGCGCAAGGCATCCTAACAGGTACTTTTCTGTATTCATTATGCAGTGCTGTAATACAGAACAGCAACGTAAACCCTAGTCTCACAAAGGGTCTAATGATTTGAACCAGAAAACTGACATAAGCCCTGACATCCCTGACAACTCATCTAGTTCAACTCATGAAAAAACAAAGCAAAGACAAGCTTCTCAGCAGAAGCAGCAGGACATGAGTCAAAAGGATCTAAGTTCCAGATCCTTTCTCACTGCAGGCTAATCAGCAAAGCGCGCTGGTTTCACAGGGAATCTTCCCTTCTCAGAGGCGAAAAAAACTTGGGAATATAGAAGCCTACCTCACTTTGGCAGAAAGTAAAAACAATCAAGAAAACATACACTTCATAAGGATTTAAAGGAATAACTGCTGCAGAAAGACAGGTTTCATTTGTTGAAATATTGGGAAATGCCAATTATCTCATTATCTTTTCCACCACACAAAGCAAACCCCGCAATCAATACTGAAGTCTTACATGGCATGTGGCAACTGCACTTCATTTTGCAATGTGTCCTTAAGCACAGAACAAACATCTGCAGAGGCCAGGATTAAATAAAAAAAAAAAAGTAAAACAGGACTGTGTAGCCTTCACTAGAGATGGATACAGTGGAAAGCTATGCAGTACCAGGAGAATTTAAGTATAATTTAATGTATTATTTAAGCTGATAACAATATGCTATCATACTTTCCTGCAAAACTAATACTAAATTGCAAATTTATTCTTGTACAAAATAAAGCATATAAATTAAGAAGATCGGCAAGAATCCATGCATTTTATTCAGCAAAGAAATTGCCCACAAAATAGTTCTACAAAGCACTTCCCTCACCTGCTGTTTTCATTGAAGCCTCATTTCATTAAAACCTCACAACTGAAGACTGAGTTGTCTTACGTCTTGGGCAGTACAGGCAGTCACCTACGCTCTTTACTCTGACGGGCTCTTTTCCCCCTCAAGATGGGAGGCAAATTCCAAATCCCTCATTCTTTCTTATTCAAGTGATTACATGAATCCCTAAAAGCCTTATTCTTTGCTTCAAAATAGTTTTTACTATCATTTAGAGTTTGATATGCAAGTTCTGACTCTTCTTAGTTACATCAAATAAAAATGTAAGTTAGTCCAAGTTCTGCAGTTTTTGTTCCTGAATGAAAACATGAAGCTAGACAAAGACTACAAAACCAGCTAGTGACAGAGAATGATTTGGTCATCAATATGTTAAATTTGGTACAAGACTAAATTAACTATCAACAGGTACTGTAAGCACTACATGATTAATCAATACAGAGAACACACTAAGGGAAAGTGGTATGTGTAGCTCAGCAAAAACATTTAAAAAGCCAGAGAAGGCCCTGGCTAATAAGTAGCACTATAAAAGCTGCAGTCCTTCAAGGCTGTTTCTGCCTATTTTGCTCTGCTTGTACGGAAAAGTTTTCTAGGTATTCATTTCAAAAGAAAGAAAAAAAAAATCCAGAGTAGCTGAATACACACTACTTCCTACTGAGTAGAAACATGTTTAAGTTTTGGCAGTGGGTAGCTGTGATCCTGACTATCCCTGATTACCCTTTCGGAACATGCTGAACTTTTAACAAAGAAACAAACATTTGTTGGCTTTATTTGAAGGGCTAGTGAAGCGAGAGTGCACAGAAACAGAGCACTTTTTCCATTGGATTGTTTTACTTGTAGAGCTTACCTGGAACTACTCAATAGCTCCATACCTACCTATAAGTTAGCTATGATAAAGCAAGTAAAACACACTATTAATCAACAAACCTTATACAATTAAGTACATTACATATATGTAATATGGATGTCTGAGACTCACAGCCTTAAAACAAAACGTGCAGTAGACAGCCAGTTCACTAACACCTCCCAAACCAACTAATCAAAAGCCACAGGCGATGCTCACAAGGAGCATATTACAAATTCATCATGTTTGCAAGATACTCTTTCCCCCCCCCCCCCCCTTTTCCCTCCCCAGTCAGAACAGTTCGCGCTCAGCTCCCAGGTCTACCTTTTTCTTAACTCTAACAGCGTTCGGGGACGGGGCAGGAGCACGCACTAAGAGGGCAGAGCCTCCCCAGCACCCAGCGCACACCAGCGCCCAGCTCGGCCCGGGCCCGGGCGTTACTTACAGCGCTGCTTGGGCACTATGAGCTTCATGGGCGCGTCCGGGAGGCGGCGGAGGCCGGCGGGACCCTGGGCGCCGCCCGACGCGGTCCTCGGCGCGGCGGAGAGCTGGCGCCCGCCGCCCGCCCGCGTTTGTGCCGGGCCGCCGCTCCCCGCCCGCCGCCGCCCCATTGGCGCAGGGCGGGCCCGGCCCACGCCGCAGCGGGGCCGTGCCCGGGCGCCGCCGCCGCATTGGCCGGCAGCGGGGGCCCTCGCTCCGCCCGCCCGGCCGCCGGCGGGAGCGGGGCGGGGGGGAGGGCGAACGCCCGCGGCGCGGCAGCCGGGCGGCCGCCGGCCCCGGCCTGGCGGCGCTCTGCGGGGGAGGCGGCGCAGGAGCCGCGGCCGCCTGACGCCGGGCCGCCGTCCGGGCCCGCCGGGCCGGGCTGCGGCAGCGCCGCAGGGAGGGGGCCGGGCCGCCGAGCCGGGCCGAGCCAGCGCCGCCCCGCGCCAGTGCCGCCCCGCAGTGCCGCCGCGCTGAGCCCATCACTTACGTGGCCTGTGCCGCCGGCCCGAGTCCATCCTCCGGCGCAGCCTGCATTTCTTGGCCGGGGAGCCGTGGCCGAGCGGCGGCAGCTCCGGGCGGAGCAGCAGCGGGTGCGGCGCCTCCCCGCAGCCGCCGTTGCTGAGCGGCTGGCTCGAGGGGTGGAAGCCGTTCTGCAGCAGCCCGCCGAGCAGCGAGCAGGCGGCGGCGGGCGGCCCCGCCGGGGCGGCGGCCTGGGCGCGGAGCTGCTCTCCCATGGCGGCGGCGGCGGCCTCTCCCCTTTGTCTGCCGGCTCAGCTCCGGCTGGGCGCGGCGGAGCCTCCGCTCATGCCGGCGCCTGTGCCCGCAGCTCCGTGCGCTGGGGATGCGGCGCCCGCCCCCCCCCGCCGGCGGCGGACGCACGGCGCAGGCGTCCTGCCCGCAGCGCGCTGCAGAGGGGCGGCCGCCGCCCTCCGCCGGGGACGCGGCGACCCCCCCCCTTCCACCCCCGCCTACCGGCCGCGTTCCCGGCCGCCGCGCCCGGCACCTGCGGGGCGCCGCCAGCAGCCGCGGGAGCGCGCCGGGGCGGGAGCGCGCCGGGGCGGGGGGCGCGGGCCGGCAGGGGCACGGTCCCGCTGGCAGCCGGTGCCGCGTCAGTGTGACCGCGCGGCCGTGACCCTGCTCGCGGGCGCACGCCGGAGGGCGGCCCCGGCCCCGGCCCCGGCCGCCGTCTCCTCTTCGCCTCAGGCTGTCCACACGCAGGCGCCTGCGACGCCGGTACCGGTGTCCCGGAGGCCTCGGTGCGCGCCTTGTACCGCGCACGAAGTTACCTGCGCATCAACATCAACCGCCACGCTTTTGTCTACGTTGTCACGTGTTTCCTCAACAGCTCAGGGGGACTCGGTGACCTTGAACGCGCCCGACCTCCTGCTTTTTTAGTATCTTGGCTTTCCACGGAGCATCTTGTGACTGCCATTTGCTCCCCGACCACTCGGACACCCAAGTGTAAAAACACATTTTCTGAAGGAGATGTGTTAAATATCAAGTGGGCATAAAACAAAACTGAGTGAACTGTGCTGGGGTGTCGTGTGTACACTGGGAAAGAAACACCAATTGCATTTTGCTCTGCACATGAAGGTCATTTCTTTATACGAACTGCCAAGGATGATTGTCCTTAAAATAAAAACAGGTCACATAATGGCTCCTCCTTACACCTAAAATTAGCACGGGACACAGGCCCTCCACTGTAAAACACAGAACGAAGAGCTATTCCAGCTGCCTCCAGAAAGGGACACTGTACTAAGAAAGCGCTTCATGAGAGGTAAGGTGACATGCTCTCCACTTCTTGGCTGCGACCAGAACATTATGGTTTAGGTAACTGGGAGCAAGCCACAGAAAAACACGTGCATGAAGTTGTGGAAAAGAGTGTTTGAGAACAAAGAGCAAGTAAAATTTTCTTCCTAAAAATCAGTAATCAATGTTCTGAAGGTGATTAAAACACTCCAAATTTTCCTCATATCCTAATGCATAAGCAACTGCTGTAATTGCCAGCCTGAAAAGAAGGAAAGCAGACTATATACATTTAGAGCTAGAAGGAGCTGTAGTGCTTCCAAAACCGTGAAATTCTTTGAGAACTCCCTAACTTACTGAACTATGTTTAAACTAAAAACCAGAAGGCTGCTCAGGGCATGAGGAATCCTTGCTGCTGCTGTCCCCCAGCTGGCAATGGTTGTCCCCTTCTCCGTCCCTGACACGGAAACTGACTGCACATACAACCAGCCTGATGCAGAACAGGGGGATCGTTCCTGCAAACCTGGTTTTTTTCTGCAATTGCAGTGTAACTGGGAAGCAGATACATGGCCAGTTGCCGTATCTCAGCTGAAGGGTGTCAAGTTTTTACCTTACCCCAACAAAAGCAAGACCTCCTTTACTTGCATGCTTACATTTCCTTGTGGTAGGACAGCAGTCTGTCCACTGACCCTGCAATGGAATACAGTACCTGTTTCAAGTACTGTAACCCACTTCAGGCACAAAACTGCTGGAATAACTAACAAAGGATTAAATGAAAGCATCAAGTTTTAGTCTAGGAAATGAAAGATTTAAAGGGATATTCAATTCTGGAACAGGTAACAGCAAAAGAAATACATCACAGTTGCTGAGAAACAAGAAAGAATTCATAAGCGATAACTGCAGTAAGGGAAATTCACTTTAGACTTGAAGCAGATATTTCTTAGAATGAAGTCAGACAAGTATTAGACTGCACCAGAAGACTCAACTGTCCACTGCTCCAAGGTTTTAGGAAAAGTTAAATATCTGTGAGGAACAGTCTAAGTAGAGTTGATCCTGACTTAGAGCAAGGAGAAGGCATGGCCTAGACACCTTTCTGAGGTTCTTTCCAATCTTTTATTTCTAATTAAATATTCCCCTAATATTTTGCTGTCAATATTGCACAATTATGCCCGGGACAGAAGTAGACTAGACTGTGCTGAATAGAAGAAGTAGGTGAGGAAAATACTGTTAGGATATGATCCAAATCCCTGACAAGTTCAGGGGCAGTGTAGACCAATGGCATATAACAACAACAAATGTCACCTCAAATAATGCTGGAGAAAATATAAACATGCAGAAACGTTAAATCAATTGACAGCTTTTATGTACAGGGGCAGATTCACTTCTAAGTGTGCAAGTTTCCCTGATCTTGTAAGCCCTCCAGCAGGAATGGATGAAAAGACTTTCCAAACTTTTTGCGTTGTGGAAAGGTTAAGTTTCAAACCAATGTGCTGCTTTATCAAGACAATTTCAGACTCTTGTACTGATGAATATCACATGAACCAATTTCTGCACTGCAAAATACCACCTTTTTCATATTATTTTTGTTTACAGTTGTCTAATTTTGGAATCAGCTTTTAGAAAGGTTTTACATACCCTCTTCAGTTTTGATTTCAGAATTCTTCAGCTCTTCTGCAAGGTAAACTAAGACAAAGGGAATAAAATTAGAATATGCTTAGTGTATTATGTGATCATCTGTAAGGGTTTAAAATGAAGAAATCTCCTGCCCTCAGGTACATATAGCATTGCTGATTTTGGGCACAAGCAAGCTACAGTGCAATCCATTTGGCATTCAGGGGAAAAAGACCTGAGCCTTTTGCATTAATAAAGTTGAAACTGGGAGCAGATGAACTGTTCATCCTATTCTGCATCAGCTGTGAGCCCCAGGTAGAACCACAGCACCACATTTCATGAACTCATTGCCTGATGTAGTGATGTAGACAGCCTGTGCTCTTCTAACATTCTGCCCAGGGGCTAAATCGGTGACGTGAAGGTCTCACATTATACTCAGTATTTGAAAATCTGGAACATCTTAGAAAACACAATCCAGAAGAAATACGATGGAAGTGATGTCACCTCCTCAAAATGGGACAAAAAGTAGAAATAAACTGTCCTGCTACTCTCACACTTGAGCAGTTGGCTCAAGACCTGCTGTCTGCTGGATTTTTATCCATTCTATTTATGAGACAATGCATCACAGCACAACTGGCTGAAAGCAGGTATTGTCTTTAAGAGGTACTGCACTCTCTTGCCTTCATACCACATATACACATTCAGTATGCTACTGCCTACTCGACATCCCTTAGATATAAAATATACAGAAATTAATATAATTCAAGTTGTTGCAAATCAAGAACTAGGGGGAACATACAACATCCGTCAATGAAGTCATGGCATGTATTACTGGTTCAGTTTCTAACACTTTGGTGCAACCAAAGTAAATTTTTCCTCTTCCTTTTATCCTACATTTCTAAACAAACCCTGTGAACCAGTTCAGTTTTCAGTCTAACTTGTAAGACAACAATCCAGGTAGAGGTGCAATATTGACGAACAAAATCAAGGATGCTTCCAGTTCTTTCAATATTAACTTTTACTCAGTATTTCTGTCTTCCTTTCTGAACAGGAGGAGGTGGAAGCTACTTGTTTATTTTTAAATATTTTTCACTAATATTTCCATATATTTCACTGTAAACCAGCAATCTGGTGGGAAAAGGACTACAAACACATAGTATGCTGAAGAATCCAGGACACAAACGGACTCAGAATTGCGAACAAGTCTGCTACGCTGACTCAGTGCATATTACACATTTGCACAGCAAATACTTCACGGATTATTCCATACCTGCCTGCACTTCAGACACCCAGCTTTCTATCACCTCTATTTATTTGTTTATAAACACAGAGAACCAGTCTGCAATTCTCTATGAGTCGGCTTCAGCAAACTAATGACTACCTTGTGGTTAAGAGACTCTGCCACAGAATCAAAAGTGCTATGCTCCAGCCCTTACAGTTTCAAAACCAATGGAACAAAAAAACCCCCAAAAAAACCCCAACCAAAACCCAAAGCCCCACCCTTTCAGGTATGTTATCATCAGGCAACCTGGCCTGAAATTTTTAGGAACCTATGAGGATTAGCTCCTCCTTCCTCATTCTGCAGGGCTCCCGTATCCTTGGTGTGAGGCTAAGCTAAAATAAGCATCAAACAGGTGCAGTCCACGTGTAAATCCATTACCCAAGAACCAAAAAAATCTTACAGAGCACCAGTGGTGTTATTCTAATTCAAAGCCAGACAGCTACGAAGCTTTGGTCATATTTTGAGGAGAAGTGGTAATGAGAAGCATGTACACATCTTCTCAAATTACACATAGTGTATTATGCAATGCAAAGAGTGTAATGAAACAGACTTCTGGCATAGCTGCCTGCAGATTTATGTTCAAGGGGTTGCTGGCACTCTGCCATTCCTGTTTATATTTCCATTCAGGTTATTTCTGTGTTTATCCTGTTTCTATATTACAGGAAAGTCATACTAGTTCTCATTCAATTGTATCCCTTTGAAAATAAAGCAAATACAGTACAGCTTAATAGATTAACATAAACATATTAACAACATTCCTTGCAAAAAAACAGATACTGTTGATTTGTTTTAGGTATATTCACATATCACACACATCAAAAGGAAAGTGCCAAGTCTAGGAGTCCAGTATTTCTTCCTAATTTCTTTTCAGAACTGAGAAAAAAACCCATACTTTTTTGGCGTATGCAGGACCTTCGGTAGACACATATTTAAAATATGTTTTAATGCTGTTTTTCCCTTACTTCAAATTGCAGAGCTAGAAGACCAACAGTCAAACTTAACTATATAATGACAAATGATAGATGTGTAAATCAAATGGGACAAAACAGCTCTAAAACTCTGTAGAATTCTTATCTGGAAAATGCAATGACAGAGTATTTAAAAAGGGACCCAAAGGGCTCTAGTATTATTAGTGTGATCACAGGAAAGCTAAGCCTTACTGTGACAACAGCTAGCTAGCACGAGAATTCTGCTTTCCCCAAATGCTAATGCATCTGAGAGGGGAAACTGACTGCAGATGACAGAGGAAGTGAAGGGCATAAATTCAGTCATATGCCTAAATCTTTGCCATACTGAGGCCAAGAAAGATATATTGAGACCATCAGTTCCTTCCCACGCTACCCACCTCCTGGTGCAGGCTCCTTTCAATTATGCCTTCTGTGACACTTAAAGAAAAGCTGTTGATGTAACGAAGAAAAGCCCTGTTCCCCTGCAGAGAGCTGAAGCTCATCTCCCCTTTACTTTCACCAAGGGAGAGAAAGATGGAGAAAGGCACTCTAAGTATGAACTTAGCTTTGGTGGTCTGAACAGCCCTCAGGAGAAATGTTCTCTCACTTCATTGATGACAAATAGAGCATAGATAGATCTCCTAGCCCAAGCGCCAAGCTGAGTGTCCAGGCAAGGCAGTATGAATGCTACCTGGAAAAAGTTGTCCGGACTAGGACATGACTTACATATCTAACAACAATAGCCAAGACTAGGGAATAACAGTCAGAAGAGTACATAGGTGTAGTCTGGTCTTACCAGCCTGCCCATCCCTGTGGCCAGACTTTGCAGTGGCCCAAGTGGTTTCTACAGTTATCCTCCGGCAGTTCTGAGATGAGGTTAGAGACTGTGGTTGTCGTCTTCCATCCCAACTGAAAAAAAGCATGCAGCAGTCACAAAACAGTGAGAACCTTTTCCTTCTAAAGCCTTCCCTGCCAATACTTCTGTTTCTCTGTGTCCAGCTAGACAATTACAAGTTAATTTGCAGGTGCTTACTCTTCACAACTTTAACTGATCTTTGGCAGAGCTGTTGGTGCCCTTCTTTTATAGGAAGGAAAAACCTTCAGTGCCTTAGTTCAGACATTTCAAATAAAACTCCCCAAATTAGTAAACATTTAAAATCTAGTCCTTGATTATTGCTTAGGAGTACAAGCCAGTGAAGATAAAGTAGGTGTTGGAGGTGAATCATCTTTTTTTTCCATGCCATAGTTTCTATTCTGCAGAGGGTTTGTAAAAAAGGAAAAGCCAGGTAATGGATACAAACTGTTAGGTATGTAAAAAAGCTAAAAATCTCCTTTCAAATATGCTCTCCTTTGCCCCCATCCACTCTATCTCATACCTAAGTATTTGGCTCAGTGTACTGCTGCTTATCTTTAACTATCTAACTTAAATATACAAAATGTAATTGGAAAACATGCAAGTTCACAAACCACTGATTGAGAAATACTGTTCATCCCCATAAAAAAAAAAAAGATTGCAACAAGTGGCGGAACATTTGGTAGAGAAAACAATGGCCTTTGCTCCTGACTGCTCCCCCATAGACAATTACCCTCATGTATACATACTGGTTTTGCTTGGCTGAATGTCTTCACTTTCTTTTCAACTCAGCATTTTTATACGGTCCTGCATAATGCCATTGGGAGGGAAGTGACAGTTTCAAAACAAGCACTTTGAAAGACAACAACAGAATGGCTGACAATTACAAAAGACTCTCTCTTCCTCGTTCAGCACTGCCACATCTGAAAAGAAGAAACTGATTCTCCTATTAATACTCAGCTGCACAGAGATTTTTCACTTGCATTGGTCTGTATTCCCAGAGCTTAAATGCTGACATGAAATTCCCATGGATATTAATGATTACAAATCAGGTAACAACAGGGAAACAGACGTTCTATGCCTGTATGTGGAATAGAAAGAAAAGGCCTCTCTCTGAGCTATTCTAGCTAAACACGCATACCTCCAATGCAGACAAAACTGGCTTACTCCTCTAACCCAGGAGGGAACACGCAGGGTCCATCAGAGGGTAGAAAAGACAGAGAGCTTCTATTTTCCTTCTTCCAAACTAGTCCATAGATGGGAATCAGTGTAAAACTGAAACACACTACACCTTTGGTATTTCTCCTCAACCACTTTCAGTAGCAGGGAAGTGTATGTCTGAATGAGCATTTAAGCACAGGGTTAAGTCCAAACACCACAACTAATCTGGAGTTAAAACTTTAGTACTTGAACAATATGACTTTGCTTTCAGATAGATAAACCAAGATTTGTTTAGGTTTTTGATGCTGAAAAAACGTTTAGTATGTCCTTGTGAGATTAAGCTGAAACCACAGACAATAAAACTCAAATGCTAATCTTCTTAAAAATATCTTTTTTATCCATGTTTGCAAAGAATGAGAGTCTTATGTAGGAAGGGGCTGTGCTGTAAATGAAAAATTTGTTCCTAAAGGCTCCAAATACCTAGTAACAAAGGAGGGAAACAACCAAACATTATGCTAACATTGGGTTGGTTTGCCATAGTTACATCCTCTGATATTTCTGGGACTGGTGACCTTTCAGAGTAAATATTACAGTGAATAGCCTCTTCTGTGCAATGCATTTTGTTTTGTTCAAGAGGCCAATTTAGAGCTTTCAGGTTTTCACAAGTTCAATACAAACTATGTACACACAAAAAAAGAAAAACAAAACTGTAATGGTAGACTTCTGTCTTCTCATTAGATACATTGTGGAAAAAAACCCGAACAATTCAAAGTAAATTCCAGGGTCTCTCCTGCATAGAAGGCAACTTGCATTTCACTGCAGGAATCTTAGTGTGACCAAAATATTTGTTTTCTTGTAATAAAACAGAACTAATACAGACACACACTTGGTCTAATGGGAATTTAAGAATCAAAGAGACCATGTGGGTCATCAAAACAAGTTCTGTGAATCAATGATTAACCTGAAAGGGTCTAAGAAACACACATGCCAAGTACCACGGAGCACAAAAGATTTTGTATGATCTCATAACACATGACTGAACACCTTGGGACCAAAGCATTATTTTGACACTCACATATAAAGTCCTAATTATATACATTTATTGTTCTTTTTAACCCAGAATGATAAATCAGACTCCTTGATCTCGTGAACAGTGCTAACCAAATTTGCTGTATTTATCCTTAATTTTGACATGGAAATCAGATAAAGAAGCTACAGAGCTACTTTTGGTGCCAGCGATTTCACATATGGGAAGAGAAAACAAAAGCATTGTGTATCTCCTGTAAAACAGGAGACAAGGATACCGTTTTTGTTTACAAAACCTCTGTATATCCACTGAAAACAGAACTGATAGGGCTAAGACATCAATCTCATACTTTTTGCCTGACTGCTCTAGAAGTAGCAAGCACCAATTGATTTGCTTTTCCTCCGTTTATAAAATTTACTTAAAATACCACAGGAGACATGTATCTTATCTTCATTCCATTTCCTCTTAGAAGGAAAGGAAAAAGAAACCAAGCACACAAGCCAGAAAGGAAGGTACAGCTACCCCATCAGGTGAGGGTACAAGGAAAATACTGCTGCAGCAGTTATGAGACATCAGTGGTCAAGGATTGCAAATAAGAGAATCCCCACAGATTACATTACATGATCTAGTCTCCATTCACAGGTACAACTGAAATCCAGTATAAGCTGGAATTGATACGCCTGACCTAAAATCCTAAATCAAGAAAAGCTGTCTGATTTATGACCTCCTTATAATTGCCAGTTTTCAGATCTTAGATCATCCCAGAACATATAAACTAAACAATACATAAACCAAGTCATTTTTAGAGTGGATTAATTCCCACATTTTGAGGCAAATGGAAACAGCACTGGATTGACACATCTTGACTGTTTTCATAGGACTAGCAAAGACTACCTAAATCAATGAAAATACTTTAAAAAAAGAGAGAGAGAGAGCGCGCTCTTTCCTGCAGAGAGAGATCAGGCCAGAACCCTAGTTTCATTGAACTAGAAACTCTGCGGTTAAAACAAAAAAACTCAATTCTCCGCCCCTATTCACCAACCAAGTTTAAATTTTACTATAAGCAGATTGATCTCAGTCACAGCAGACTGGCATAAGGAAAAAGGAAGAAGACATCAACATAGTTCTGAATTTAAACACTTTGCACTTATGTAGTGCTCTGTACCCACAGATCTTCAGACACCACAAACTCTGAATAACTGCTCTTCTCACTTCCCATTTTTCTCAGCCAGTCATAGATTCAAGAAACAGCTTCAGTTCCCCAGAAGTTTTATTCTCTTGGCCAATCAGCAGTCAAACTTACATTTCATCAGACAGAACATGCTGTCTTCCATTTGATAT
Organism: Platalea leucorodia; assembly: GCF_965183815.1. Classification (NCBI taxonomy): domain Eukaryota; kingdom Metazoa; phylum Chordata; class Aves; order Pelecaniformes; family Threskiornithidae; genus Platalea; species Platalea leucorodia. The sequence continues at coordinate 20,103,114 of NC_138826.1, read as the reverse complement.
GACAGGGCCCTGGAAAGACTCCTCCTTCATGCTGCTTATTGAAAACAGGATCCATTTAGGTTTAAAAAACAAACAAACAAAACCCCCCTTGCTTGCAGTTTCAGCAAATTAACTCATCAGTATTAGCTTCCTTTGCTGAAGCTCCTTGACCATACATTTTCACTTCACTTACATTTTGCTGTTCTGCTTGTAAAATTCAGTGAAAAGCTACCTTTTTATCTTTGCATGTACATCCACATAAGTTATGTCATTTGGCCATTACCAGCGTGATCAAAGTTCTAGGCACACAGGTTACTGACCTCAAAACACACTGTTTGAAATCCTTGTTTGACATAATTTGTGTTATTCTCTACGTCAATAGTTATTTGTTCTGCTGTCTACTATAGTCACACCTGAACAAAATAAAGAGAATAGCAACTACTACTCAATGCAGTTTTCTTAAGACATACTCCTGGCTCAGTACAGGAATAATTTCAGCTATACTAGCAAATAGCCTACTTTTTAAGAATAAGGATGTACAGGTATCTGCAATGAACATGAATAATTTCTAATGTTATTAGAAACTTAAACTCCCAGTTTAAGAATCATAGTTGAGAAACATGAACATCTCACTAAAATGTGCCAGACTTTCCTCTTCATTATTTCAGCTGAAAATCATTCAGAACTATTACAATAAAATTGTGTTCCATATTTTCCTTCCATGATGAACATTCAACATGGAGGAAACATCTGACTTCTTTAGTGAAGAGTGTATGTATAGCCAAATGAAACTGGGTACTCAGCAACCAGTGACACTGAACTTCAATATGAGTTCATGATACAGAGGAAGGACAGGAACAAAGGGAACTTGGGGGGGGGGGGGGGGGGTTGGGGGGTGGAAGGGGAAAATAAGCAACAGACTTGCCTAATAAGAGGCCAGCAATCCCAAGTTTGTGGTCTGTGTTCTCTTCCCATCATAGGCCAGCATCAGCATTAGTTGTGGTGTCATCAGATCAGACCTGCATTGTGATACCACCTTACAAACTGCAGCCAAGGAGGAGGTGGGAGGGCAGGGAGAGAAAAAGAAACAAAACAGAGAGAGAGGGTTACAGCATGGATCTTCCTATCATCCCCATATCAATGATCTCAATAATATTAATTAAACAATTTATTAAGAATTCTGAGATGAAAAGTTTATTCATAGGAATGTTCCTGTGATGAGGCTTTAATAAATCACAGTTCCTGGATGGAAAGAAATACATACCACATTAGATTTTCCTTGCCCAAGTTCACTGCTGAGATTCTTGGTGGCCATGGCAGCTTTAGACACCCAGTAGCTAGCGACACCATCCACCTCAAACTGAAAACAAAACATCAGATAAAAAAAATTTGCCATGTGTAACACAACCTCAAGCAGCACTGTGGCATAATTTGCAGGGTATAGCTATGTTTGTTATACCTGAAATGTTTATATGTAACAGCAACAGCCATCTGTTTAAAACAATAATAGAACTATAGCATCTATTTCCGAGTCCCTTGTCTTGGATAATTAATTTGCCAAAAGCATGAGTCACCCAGTTAGAATTTAGTTAGAGAATGACTCATTTCTAACTTTATACTAATATTTTCCTTAAAATAAAAAGATTCCTCCCTTACCTTTAAATTGTTGAATGTTTTGGTTCTTTTCACAATGCCAAAATCTGCTTTATGTAGAATATTTGGATTAATTGTTGGAATAATTATCTTCATTTTATAATGCCATTCACCCAGAAAGATCTTACGGTGCTTTATAAATGTGTGTGTATTCTTCAGTGCACTCACATATATGATGAAGCATGGTAGCATGACAGTACTTGGCAACACTATACAAAAGCACCTGACTGGAACTGCAGTCAGATCCTATAATCTGTTAAAACAGCAAAGGGAAATTCAGATACACAAAACTGAATGACTAACAATGGAATTTTGTGATTTACCTCTCAGTTTTTGCAAAATGGGGTTTATTCTGGGGTCAGATCAGTCAGTGCTTGGTAATAGTCATCATTTCAGTGGAAACCTTTCAGTTTCTTCAGATTTCAGCTGGGAGAAAACTTTCAGTAAGGAAGCCTGGCCTGTTTCAAAACTCTGCTTATCCTTGGCTGCAGCATGTTGTGACAACATCAGGCAGGGCAGCATCAAATTGAGAACTATATGTTGAACTACATTTGGAAATACTCTCTAACTCTGCAAGTCTGGATATGTCAAAGGCTGCAATCCAGCCAGCCATCTGCATATTTGACTCCTTGCTGAAGAATTGCCAAAGATGCAACTTCACAAGCAATTTAGCCAATCTAAGACTGCCTAACAGAAGAGAAGCAGCCCTGCCCTTTTGTCCCACCAGCATTTCTGCCTGCTCTTCTGCTATCCCAGCACCTGTTTGGCCACATAGAGCTACTTGATGATCTGGCTGAAAATAATGGTATAAGAATGTGTTTAAAAAATAAGCTGCTCATTAATCCACTCTTTGAGAAGCAACTGAGACTTCATGAGTTTTCATCATCTTTCATCTGCTGGTCCACTTTCATAGAAGACTGTGTTTCTCTTCAAGGACTGCAAAGAGCACTGTAGTCTGATGGCATAGCACAAGTACATGCACTTCTTTTCAGGAGTATGACTTCATTCTATGCAGGGCAGATGTCTAGCGTGTATTAAGCTCCCTGCTTTCTGTTTTTCCTACAGGATGAGCAATGCCCAGCCTGAAATACTAATAAAATATAAGCTTAAAAAAAAAAAAAAAAAAAAAAAGATGAGCTCAGACCAAAACAGGAAATGCCCTGGGCCATGTACTATTGTCAAAGAGCCATTATTTTCAAGTCCTTTAAAGATAAGTCACTGGTTAAGAAATTTGTTTTCTAAATGTTCATTCCATGCCCTTTTATCATGATGTAGGATAACTGTGTTCCAATACTAGACATTAATTCTGATATCTAAACTACGAGGCTAGTGAAGAAGGCAAGGTTCCTCCAGAGGGCAATTCGGGTTATGGTTATATTGCTTAGCTGTACCATGTAGCATCACTGCACTTCCAGAACAAGAATTTAACTTAGGCCTGAAACTATTCTGAGCATTCCTCTCCACTGGCTCTACAGGAAGCCCAAGTTAAAACATCTGAAGGTCAGTGGCATGACTATCCCACTCCAATTGCATCTTCACATGAGTTCAAGGAGAAGCCCCGAGTGCCCAAAGCCATGATGACATGCCGAGGAACGGTACATAATGTCAGAGAACGGCACTCGTTTCTGAGGTCAAGACAGACAGTTGACAGTTGCCAAGAATAAAAGAAGCTCTGTCTTGGGAGTCAGAGCCAGAAATACAAGTAATACTACACTGAAATAGTGTAATGGCTACACTGTAACATATCCTGCTCCTTGGATTTAGCCCGTGTTACACGAGCAGTACGCTTCTTGCTCTTGAACCCCATCTTTTTGAGGCACCTTATATTTTTGAGACACAGAAGTGTCCAGTCTTCTGGCTTCTACACAGAACTTTATATATAAAATATATACATATATATATATGTACACACATATATATATATATGTACACACGCACACACCCGTAGTAGAAATCTTTCAGTTTCTTCAGCTATACATTTGATATATATTTAGATATATCTTGGTATCTTGGCCAGTTTCCCTATTTCAGAATTGCACTACTCTAGATATGTACTGACTTCATGTTCCAATTTATTTACCTTGTTAAGTTTCTAGTAAGATGACAGAACAACAGTTGAGAATGTAAGGATCAACAGAATATCTTTGGTAAAATTTTCTGGGGCTGTTCTGGGGGCTCTGGGACCATTAGACAGCTATTTGCAGCCTGTGTTTTACGTAACACCACAAAAGAAGAAACAGTATTCTTAAAAAAGTAATCCTAAGGATTAAAGCTTGACTTTTTTGCACTGTGAAGAACTTCCATAAGCAGCCTGGAACTGAAACAAAACTTCTGAAACCTCAATTGAAATAAAACTGAAACACATGTTTCATTTTAGGAAAGTCAATCCTGAGATTTTACCTTTAAATTATGGTTACCCATGTTAGTATTTATACGGCTCTGTGGATGATTGAAAAAGAATCAACAACACATGGAGAGAAATAAAGTTTTACTAATAAGATTTGGAATTCATCCCCAGCCCTTAACCCGGAGGTTACAAGCTAACACACCATCTGCAAAGAAAATAATTAACATCATGTATGGCAAAAAGTGGCAACAGGCCTAGTCCTAGACTTGGAGCTAAAAAGATACTATGCAAATATCTGCAGTACTTAGGCACAGGTTTAGAAATTTACAAAAAAAAAAAAAAAAAAGGATCATTTCAGGGAGCCAAACAAAATTTGGAGACACAGTTCAAATATCCTTCATGATGTATAAGCAGCATATAGAAAAAACATTTTCTGAAGTAGCCAATGTTCCCGGACTGTATCTGTCCTTCTGTATCAACAACACTACTCCATTTTTATGTCCAAAGGATATAAGGACTTGAAATCCATAGGAAAACTAAGATGCAAGATCCTGGTTATCTGAAAACAGTGGCAAAACTCATACTGACTTCTTTAAGTACAGGATTCAATTTATTATTCCAGCTGTAGAGCGATTTCTAACAGTACGTTCTGAGCCATCGGTAGAATGTTGACTAGAAGGGAAGACTATTACACACCCAGTTAACACCAACCACCAGCCTTCCTGCTTGTGGATTCTCTGTCAAGGTTTCCAATTATGTGATTACCAGTAGCTCAAAAATGCCTGGTTTACATGATTCAGCATGATCACAACCCAAAGTGAGACAGTGTACTGGGTCTGGCTGAGATAGAGTTAAGCCATCTATGCAGACTTGTTCTTAAAAATACTAAGACACCACACAACTTAAGAGTAGTCATCTTTTCTCATATAAATACGCTTTCACTAAAAAAACCCTTGACTGTATATCTTTTAAATAATAGTTTTACTATTCACAACATTTATCTTAAACACCTGATAAGTAACTACACTATTCGCTAAATGCCTATGAATCAGTCAGACAAAACAGCTGACAGATTTATAGGACAAATACTCGTGTCACAATGTGAAAATAACTCTCACCATTTTCTCCAACTGAGGCCACTTTTGCTGTTATATTGACTAATATGATATTGTGTTGTTTGGCCTGATCAGCCAACTCATGTCTAAATACTTCAGCCACTTTCAGCAATAAAGAAGCAAAATACTTAGCCATCACTAGTGGTCTTACAGCATCTGTTGCCAGAGTTACAGAAAGACCCTAAAAAAGGCAGAAGAAAAAAAAAAAAGTAGATTTGGTTTTGCCCTCCAGTTAGTAAAGCTTCAGTTTCCTTTGGTAGTAAAACATATATAAATATATATATACACACACACATACACAAAATATTTCTCAGTTATTATTCATCTGGACAGCCTATTAAATTTTACTCCAAACTTGCAGTTCAAATGAGTAGGGTATATCATAGAAACATTGAAGAAGCATATTTTATCATCATTTATGCTGTGATGATGTTAAAAAGCCCCTGTGAGGTTAAGAATCCCACTATATTAGGAAAACATGAGTAAAACTGCCCTAATGGAAGGCCCTAATGATCCTGCCTTGAAAAGCTTCCCATTCATAAGAAGATTTAAATATGGATGGATGGGTGGAGAAAATATACAGCACACCAATACTGAAAAAAATTAACTGTATTACTAATTCCTCAGAATATCCAAGCCACTCACTTGCTTTAGTCACTAGAGCCAGTATAGACCACTATCACTATGAGGCACTTCGTTACACATGCTTATTAAAGAGCTGTTCAAATTCAAATAACCTGAGAAGCTAAGTACACTCATACGCTTGGTAAGCATAATGATCCAAGACACACAATTATGTCTTCAGGTATGTCTTAAGCCTGGTGATGAGAGGTAGAAGATTCTGATTTCAAAATGCGAGATCTGACCTTCAAAACAGTGATTATTTATATTACCATATTACAGAGAATAATCGATTTTGAAACTTTTCAGTTTAATTACAAGATTAAAAGGTTGGTTACAGCTGAAATGATCTCTCTAGCTCATCAGAGAATTATGCAATAATTCAAAGAGGAACAGAAGGAATATCCAGAGGGTTGAGGGAGAAGCAGGAAGAAATAGCGATAGCTTTTTTGTCTCAGTTGCACTCTTTCCAAAGACTAAGTCTTGAGTTATGCAACTGAACAAAATACATCTCAGTAAGTATATTTCAAATCTTCTCCTATGTAAGACAACACAGCTCCTGCTCAAGGAGTGATGCTATGTTTGCCACGCACAGGTTTTTAAATGAAGCTATGGAGATTTAAAAATGATATGCTGAACACGTGTAGCACATTTTCATCACACAAAACACTGGCATGGGACCAGGTGGCCTCACCGCATCTGTGAGAAGCGCACACATGGCAGTACCTAAACAAGCCTTCTTAACACAACCATGTCTCCAGCTGTGAGTTCCCTGTCTCTTCTGTCCTCAGTGGATGACTTTTTAAACGATGATCACAGAGCACAGGCAACCCCAACACCTTACTTGCCGGAGCAGCCAGCCCTGGTGCTGGGAAGCGGTCAGAGGCCAAGCAAGCATCAAGGCCCAAGTCCAGCACCAGGTGGTAGGGCTTGCCTCCAGGCACCCATCAGCGATCCCCTCCTTCCTCCCCAGGCTCCTGGCTGGCTGTCTCACACTGGCATGGGCTCCTCAAGCTCCCTCTTTGCCGGTGGCTCTAGGATTCATTTTCCAGACTGTATTTTATGCTCCCAGAGCACCTCAAGGGAGCAGCCTCACGACCGTCCACAAGCTCCTTCCAGTGGCAGTTCCCCTGCCCCCGAAATCCCGCAGTTACGCAGTTAACCGGGTTAGCCACAAAACAGCCGCAGCATTTCCAATCCGGGGCTGGCGGAAAGCCCCTGCCCCCCCGGCCCGCCGCCCCTCGCCGCGGCGGCTGGAGGCAGCGCCGGGGCGGGCACCGCCGCGGGGCTCCTGCGGGCCGCCCCCACCCTGCAGAGCCGGGCGCTGCCCGCTCCCGGCCGGGGCCGCCCGGCCCCGCTGCCACCTCCGGGGCGCCGGCGCCGTCACCGTCACCTGCCCCCGGGGCGAAGCCTCCCCGGCAGCCCCCGGGCCGGGCGCCTTCCGCCGGGGGTCGGGCCCAGGGCCCGGCGGCGTCGGGCGAGCGGTGCCCGGGCACTGACTCTGGACATCACCGCCAGCCTGACGCTCTGGGCCGCGTCCCCTTGTCTCGCGTAATTACTCTGACGTATGTTCACGTCTGTCGGAAGGAAGAAACGCTGTGCCAGTCAGCTTACACGGGATGGCAACGTGAACATTTGTTTGCTTTCAGGTGACCGCCTCCGTGCTGCTCCCTTCAAGGGAAGGCTTGAACGTATCCATGCTAAAGCACAAAAACGACGCTGACAAACCCAAGCCATTTTTCTCTTAAGTTTGTTCCTTTAAGGCTAGTCTTGAGCAGGAAACAAGCACATAGGTAAGGAATCAAAAGTCAGCCATCGAAAAATGATATTGAACGAACTGGGAAATGCGAGACTGAAGAAGTAGCTCGTTGCTTAAAAGAGATGATAAAGGAAAACGTACTTATATTACTAAAGAAAAATAAGCAAATGAACAGCCTGCAAAGTCATGAGTTCATAAAATCAGCTGTATATGCATTAGAAATAATGTCACCTGAAGGCAACTGGTGGGAGTGGGACAGTGAGGGTATCACTATAGAGGTTCAAATTAAAGGAAGTGTGAAATGCATCCACAGGACTGTGCAAGTAACAAGGTAAATGACAAGCACTGCCCTGAAAGATAGGGGTGAAAAAGGGCTGATGTGGCAGACTACCAAGAAGATAACACAACGCATTATTTTCCTCCAAGACACCTGTGTGACACGGAACAGGAGCCTTCTGTGCCAGTCAGCTCCAAACGAACTTTGCCTCCAAGCAGGACAGGAAGGCAGCGCTGTCAGGGCACGGGGAAGCACAGCAGAACCAGGAGTGCCGAGGGGAAACTGAAGTCCTTTGTTAACTCCCTGGGGAAGGTGAGTTGCGTACAAAGAAGCTGAAGCCAGTCCTGGTTTGGCTGCGGCTCAGATGTGCTGAAGGATGCCAGGCCAAGTCCCAGCAGTGTTGACTGTGTCTCTAATTACTTCTGACAGCAATGTAAAAGCTAGCTGAGATACGCCGTCTCATAGGGCATCATCTCGCCACTCAGATGAGCAGACTAGCCACAACTTTTGAATCCCGTCCCAAACACAAGGAGCGTAAGTTTCTAAGGGTAATAGTGAGAGTTCTAACAAGTAATTTATAAAAAATTGTTTCCCCCTGGGGAGTAGCAACCTCGCTCTACAAATTATGGAGAGTTTGAAAAGAAACATCAAATTTCAAGGGTGAATCAGTTAACAGTTTTGGCAGCAGATATTTTTGTTGTAACTGGCTGTCCTTGCACAAATCACGTTAAGGAAATATATTGGTGGGAAGCCATAATGATTATTTACATAGATGGAGTTTCATCATCTCCCACTCCAAATCAGGCTGGGTTGGTTATGCTGATCTAATGTTTTCCTTATCGTGGTTTGTGTGAGGCTAGGAGCACATGTTAGATTGTGTTTTAGTTTGCTCTTTCAGTATGCTGATGGTAGTCCTTTGAGATACTAGTTTAAATTATGCAGCATGTGCAGTATTATAAAAACAGTTTCAGAAATCAACTATTAAACAAAACTGAAATACTGCTTGTACCATGAGCTTTGTTATGCCCCAACTTAGCAAGAACAATTTTCTGCAGAAAATAGCCCCCAACCTTTTTAGGAATACACCTTGCAAAATATTCTGAGAAAATCTTCAGCTTTCCTTTCCAACAAGTAGAAGAGACCAACTTTCAGGATTGCTCCCAGGAGCTAATTTTTCCCTTTCTTTGAGAGCCACTCTCAGTCCCCTCCTCGTATGAAAAAGGTGGTTTGGCATTAGGTTAGGTCAGTAGTTTGAATTCACTGTTCTGTTCAGGATAGAAACTAAGATACTTTTTAAAAACTTAGCCTAAGTCTTAAAGTATGTCTACAAGAGCTTTTCAGTTTTGTTGGGCAAACAATTTCAAATTCAACATTGCATCCTTTTCTGCTGTTAAAACAGACCAACTCTTGCAACATGGCCTGCATCCAAACTGAAAAGTACACATCTTTTACTGATATGACATAGCCTCTATTTAAAGAAAGATGGGATTTAATCTTAAAGACAACCTCATCAAAGCAGCCGATACAGAGTCTGTGTAGAATTATTCTTTTACAGAATCGCTTGTACTAGCTGGCATTCTTCTCTTCAAATGAAAGACAAACGTTTGGGTTTGGTAGTTACTGTCTACTTTCAAGTTACTTCTCCTTTTATTTCAATTTAAAACAGGCAGACATTCCTTATTAAAGTTCAAAGAACTCCTATCTGAGTCTAAAGAGAAACTTATGGTGATTTTTGTTACCAAAACCTGTACATTTCCATACCCTGGCGTTCTAGAAAAGGATGATCTGTTTGGCATTATGACACTGTTTTGAAAATAAAGCCAAAGGATTTCTCTCTTTGCTGTTTAAGAAATTAAATCCCTATGATGCAAGCCTGGTGTCAAACACTGATTTCCACCTGGGGAAGATTTTAAACAAAGATACTTTACTACGTGTTTTCCACAGCTGCCACTCTGTCAGTATTATAACCCAGGGTGAGGAACAGGCACAGCCTGAACTTAAAACCGGAGTTTCCCAATTCTGCCGATCCCTGCTCTGATATAGGGCATCTGCAGCCTGAGCAGGTCACCCGGCCTCTTCCCTTTCGCTACCTGCAAACAGTGATTATTCCGTTTATATACAGATTGCAAAGCCTCAGCTTGCCTCTCAGCCTGCAAAACGCCTGTGGAAATAGCATCACTGTAATCACCCGGAGTATCGACAAGCTTGAACTTACGTATACCTTTCTGCCAAACCTGAGGGAGGCAAAGCCCAGGCACTGCAGACGACGAGGCGGGCAGGTGAGGGCAGGCCGCGGGGCAGGCCCGGCGAGGCCAGGGCGCCTTCCCGTGGCAGTCGAGGTCCTGCTGCCGCTGATGGGACAGGCCCCGACGGCTCTGGGTGCGTGCAATACAGAAGTCTCAGCAAACACCCCCTCGCAGCCCACTGCCATAGCAAAGCCCAGCCGCCGCCTGAGAGGAAACCTCGCACAGCACCGCAGCGCAGCGACAGCCGGGCAGCTCAGCTCGGCCCCGCTTCCCCCGCCCCCACCGAGACTACACTTCCCGTCGAGCCTTTCGCCGCAGTAACGTCCGCCCTCCCAGAAGGCCGCGTGGCGCCGCGCACTGCCATTGGTCGGATTTGAAAAGAAGCCGCGGCTTTGCCAGATACGCTGCACCGGCGAGCGGCGGCGGTTGCCCGGACAGGTGAGGGAGCGGAGCTGCCTTCACCCGGCGGGGGCTGGCGGCTGGGCCTGCCCGGCGTGGCCTGCCCGGCGCGGCGCGGCGCGGCGCAGGCCCTCAAGTAAGCCCGTGCGGGTTGCGGGGCTGCTGGGCTTTGGCTTGAGGAGGGAAAGGAGGCGGTGGTTGCGGCCTGGGGGTCGCGGAGCTGGGAAGCGGTGTGGGTGGCCTTCGTGGCGGGCGGTGCTGAGGCCCCGTCCCCTCGCTTCTCCCTGCTGCGATCGTGGTTACTAGCGTTACGGTGGGTGGAAAGTCATAGGCGGGGGGGTGGTGCGGTGCGTGAAAACTTCTCGGTACTGCTGTGGGGCGCGCGGGTCGCGGGTGACGCCAGGGCCGTGATGCTGACAAAGCCCTGCGGCGGTGTCCCATAAGAGCGGGCAAACAGTGCGAAGTCTTGACGTGAAAGATTGATATCTGCAGAGGGAAAAATTTCCTTTTTAATTTTTTTATGTGTAAGGGCTGATGCTTTATGTTTTATATAAGCTGCCAGGCTTCTTGTGTGGTTTGGAGCCTTTTCTACCCTTTCTTGTGCTGCCTGACAGTGCTACAGGCCGTGTGTGTACTGTCACCACGCTTTGCTGTGTGTGTTGCTCTGAATCCCCTTCTCTTAGGGTGTCTGCAGCTCTAAACTATTGTCGTGATAAGCAGAGTTACAATAACGTATCCCAGTATACAAGTACCTTGTAGCAGCTACAGCCAGACAATATACCTGCTTATGCCAGAATATCTAAGGTAATTACAGTGCTGTATGACAACGTGCAGACAGATGGACAGTCTGCATCTTGGGTTATGCATGCTGTCTGTGGCTGAACACTACAATGGTCTGAATGCTGGGCTCATACAAAGACTTTCAGTTCTAGCTTTGCATACATAGCTTAATGTTTGCCTTTTCCCTCTTATGTAAAGAGGCACAGAATGAGAGCATAATCTTGACAAATCACACTTTAAAATAAGCTTATATCTAAAGCAACTAAAATGTCAGTTATCTAACAAATATGTTTCCTGTCAAGGCCTGATAAGAGTTTTGCGGCGTGACTTTGTGTAGCTGATGAGTAAGACTTCTAGATTGTGACAGCACAGGTATGTTTCTTTCCAGTAGTAGCTTATTCACAGGTCAGTGTTTGTTCAAGCTGTGATAATATTTCAGGCTGAGTTTTTCCGGGTTTTCATACAGTTGCCTGACAAAAATAAAAACTGTAGATTAGAAGAAACAAAGTAAAAATTGCTGCTTAGTTTCTGTATCTGCCTTTTACAGGATAGATAGGAGGGCTGAGCTGTTAAGTGTTTTGATGCTGAACTGCTGACATGTTCCAGGTTTTATGCAAGAGGAACAAAAATATTATGACTGCTTAATAGGCAACACTCTTCCTGTGCAAAGGGGCTTTGAACCAGCCCTGTTCTGTCTATTGTTTTAATGAACACTATGTGTTCTCTATTAGTATTTAGAGAGACAATGTATATGGGTTGCTGTAGCATAGACATGGGGATGTAGTATTAGAAGATCATTGAACTGTTGTGTCCAAAGCTTCAAAATTGTAGGAGGCCATGTGGTAAGTGTCTAATTGCTGGAACACTTGCTGCCATAGTCTACGAGTAATTGCCCAATGAGTTATTTTAAACTTAATCCATAACAAAAGCTGCCAAGTCACATCTGTAATATCGCAGTGTCGTGTTTTAACCCCAGCCGGCAGCTAAGCACCACACAGCCGCTCACTCACTCCCCCCTGGTGGGATGGGGGAGAGAATCAGAAGGGTAAAAGGGAGAAAACTCGTGGGTGGAGATAAAGACAGTTTAATAATTGAAGTAAAATAACATAGAACAGTTAAATAGGTAAAGCAAAAGCTGCGCACACAAACAAAGCAAAACAAGGAATTCATTCGCCACTTCTTGTGGGCAGGCAGGTGTTCAGCCATCCCCAGGAAAGCAGGGCTCCATCACACCTAACGGTTACTTGGGAAGACAAATGCCATCATGCCAAATGTCCTCCCCTTCCTTCTTCTCCCAGTTTATATACTGAGCATGATGTCATATGGTATGGAATAGCCCTTGGGCCAGCCCCCCCCCCGGCTGTGCCCCCTCCCAGCTTCTTGTGCACCTGGCAGAGCAGGGGAAGCTGAAAAGTCCTTGACCAGTGTAAGCACTACTTAGCAAGAACCAAAACATCAGTGTGTTATCAACATTATTCTCATCCTAAACCCAAAACACAGCACTATACCAGCTCCTAAGAAGAAAATTAACTCTATCCCAGCTGAGACCAGGACACCCAGGAAAAAGCAATAGCAAAGTGCAGACAAAATATACTAATGTTTTTAAATAAAATGCACTTTTTAAAGGTTATTTTGAAATTTATCTCTCTACTATCAACACTGAATCAATTTATTTTCATTTTCTATGGCAAATTTTCACTGCCCAGATTCTGAGATGCATAAAAATAATTGTTATAGATTAATAAATGAATTAGTGATCTGTAAAAAGACTGAAAAAAATGACTAAAAAGCAATACTTTAACTTGTACTCTGGCATGAGGTCTTCTAATTTTCCAGTGTCCCCTTGACAGCTAAAACTATCTATTAGTCTTTGGAATGTTTCTGAGCTCTGTCTTGTATTAAATTACATTTTGTTATCTTTAGAATACCAAGTATTTATCAGGTCCTGCAGAGATAACCATGGAGTTTGGGTTACTCTTGCAATGAGCTTTTATTCTAAATGAACACTATAATAAGATGATGGAGAAGTGGATGTGGAACAATATAATTAAAAAAAAAAAATCATATCTTCCTCATCAGACATGGTTTTTAGCAAGGTTGTGGTGTATGTGTACAGCTTTTACCTGGTAAATGGTTGCTTTTGATTGAAAGAAGAATGGCTGTTCTTGTTTCATCATGATGCAAACCCCTCTGCAGACCCTCTCCCCAGCTATCAGAAACTTGGTTTATAAATTTTAAGTAGGATGAAGAAAGCTTTCTCCTTAAAGAAGTTGCAGCTATCGGTCTCAAATTGACTTTTTTTCTAAGGGACTTCAGAAGCTCTACATTATGTGATTAGAGAGCGAAAAATAGTTTTATTTTATCTTTGCAGGATGGAACTGCCTTTGGATAATGAGAAATTTTTCAGACCATCCTATATTGCTAGTGTTGAGCCATCTCAAATAACAGGACCGGTAAATGTGGAAGATATTAAAGCAGATCTCTCTGCTGAATTTTCTTCGGTTTCTTCAAGCTCAGACACAAGCCAGGTAAGAAAGCTTTAATGTCTGCATTGTTTGGATTTTTTTTTAAATAAGCTTAGTCCTTTCATCAATAAAAATAATCAGAATTTTACAGAGAAGATGAAAAAGCATCTTTAGTATGCTTTTAATTTGGAGGAGATGCATAGAATTGGACTACATTGTGTGGCACTGCACCCACTGCATTGGGTGCATCAGTCTTCTGTCAATGAAGTTAATTGCCAGTTCAGAGCAGCTTAATCACAGAATGTTTTTGTGAGTTTCATTCTTGATCTCTAGTTGGCCTGAATGTAGTGTATATACATGTGCTGCAAGATTATTAACTCTAAGTTATCACAGCAAACTTCTGCAGGGGCCTAAGCACTTGTAAAAACTGATGTAATGAATTACATTTGCTTCCCATGTCATCAAATAAGTCTGTTCAAAATAGCCTGATGAAAATAAAACTGCCTTAATGTGCTATCTTTCAAACAAAGAATCTAGTAAAATTTTTAACTTCCTTAATTTTTTTGTTTTCTTAATTTAAGAGGTGCAGTTTGGAGTCTAAGGGACACATACAAGTTTGCCTGCGTATTAGGCCATTTACATCGTTGGAAAGAGAAAATGAATTGCAGGTGTGGCATTTATTTAGTTTTAAAATACTTTAAATGTATGGGTTTTTTTTTCCTGTAATCTGAGCTCTTTATACTCTTTTCATGCCTGTATTGCTTGTGCTTCCTTTTAACAGGACTGTGTTTCACTTGAAGACTCAACAAGCATCATACTGAGGCCTCCCAAAAACTCTTTGAGTCGACTAAGTGAAAAAACTGCTGGACAGATGATACAGAAGTTCACTTTCTCACGAGTAAATGAATTGTCTTTAAAAGTTTTTAACTTATTTCTGGAAAAAGTTGTTTAACTTTATATTATTTAATACCAAGCAAACTAGGTATTTTTTTTAACTGTCAATAGTCTTTAAGATTATAGACATATCAAATTTAAAAGATTCTTTAAAAGTCTCTGATTGCTTAAACAAAATAAAGACGTTTTGTTGGTAATGCTCAGGTGTTTGGACCTGAAACAACTCAAGAAGAATTCTTCGAAGGTACCATGAAGCAACCAGTGCAAGATTTCTTAGATGGATATAATCGTCTTATTTTTACATATGGCGTTACAAATGCTGGGAAAACCTACACATTCCAAGGTATAAATAGAAATGTGTTCTCCTTGAATAAACCTTTTTTTTTAAATGAGGATTATTCCTAGCAGAAATATTGTAACTTTTTCCTTTTTTTAAACTTTAGGCCCTATACATTGGCTTCTCTTGAATGTTAATAAATAGCCTTTGGAAGTGTCCTTCCATAACAAATATCACTAAACTGACAACAGACAGAGTCACTGCCAGAGTTTACATAAACATGTAGTGATATTGCTTTGTGAGACTGGAATAATTTCAACCAGGTGTGTGTGACTTTTTCTTCCCCCTCCCCAAGTATCTAGAATGTCAGGGAGAAGGAGGAATTAGGAAAAAACATCATCTATATATCAGGATGTGAAAAGTGTGTAAGTTGCTCTACACCAGGCTAGCATTTTGTTATTTTTTTATTATTATTCTAAAGGCCATATGCATCTTATATGCACTGTCTTCAATTCTCTGCTTATAATAATTGAAACAAACATTTTGAAACATGTTTTATTACTGCCAAGTATTTCTGTCTTGTCTCAAGTTTCCGAGCTTATTGATAATATTCTAGGAGACCTTGTCTCCTGATGCACTGTTTCTGTACTGTTAAAACTCAATATGCTTTCTGGTCAGAAGATGTTATTCTTCAATTATTTTTCAAAGCATTTTAACAAATGAGGTGATTTGATTGACATGGAAACAATTTCTCCTAAATGAAATGGCAGTTCTAGATGCTATGCTACTTATTCTACACAAAGAAGTAGTAGAAGGACAGTGAATTTTGTGCCATATGAAACTGATCTTTATTGAAGTGACATTGTCTTCTAAGTGGTCTTCTGTTAGGTGGATTATGACTGAAGACTACTGCCAGTACTTTCAGTTATCATTAATCTGGGGCAATAATGGGATGCTCCTTCCTGTCCTAATAAATAATAGGTAAATAACAAAAACCAAAATTCCTAACATATACAGTCCCCCATGCTTGACTAGGTTGGGGTATATTGTGTGGTGTGGTTTTTCAATAACTTTTTGATTCACGTCTTTTCAGACTCTGGAGGCTTTTTCATGGTATTATAATTTTGGGACCTAACTATCAACTCGTGATAAGAATTGGCAGGGCAGAATGTTGCCATGATTTCCTTTTCTGTTACTCCCGATATTGTCGATATAGCCTTTCCACTTTGGCATTACATGGGAGCCTGTATTCTGTCAATGGCAAAGGACTTAAGTGAAGGATGAAGCAGTTTTTTAGGACTGCTCATTGTTTGCCAGTGAGAGTTACTTTGTTCATGTTAAGTTGAATTACAAGTGGCATTACAATGAACAAAATTATTAGAGAAGAGAGGAGATGAGGGGAAATAAACATAATGCAACAGTACTTTAACTTAATATGTTATTTGGTTATTAGCTTGGTGTTTGAGTGCCAACCAGATTTTACATAGGTTCTGGCTTAGGCAACACAGCTAGTGCTGTAACTGATAAAAGCCCATCTGTCTTGGGAATAGGAGAAATTATCAGGGGCTGGAAGATGATGCTATGAGAGTCTGAGACAGGACAGTAGTTTCTCTTCCACTCTCCTCTCCTTCCCCTTCTCTCTTGTTTAGAAATCAAAGTTAAGTGAACCCCTTTTAAACTTGCATCCAGATTTAGAAAGATCAAATGTGCGCTCAGGCTTTTATTTGGCTCCTTTGTGCCTTTCAGGTGCACAAGTACTATGTTCTGAGGAAAGGGTCTGGGACAGGGAAAGGAGTGAGTCTTCACAAGGCTTCTAGAACTGTTTTTTTAGGGTCTGTGGAATTACTACAGGACTGCAGCTTGAGAGATCAGTTATGAGTTCTATTTCAAGATTACTTCCTTGAGAGAGAGTGAAGGCAGCCTATGAAATTCAATTGAAAAACTGCAAATATCTCTTAAGTCTGTTGGTTGTGGTTTGTTTGGTTTTTTGTGTTGGTTTTTTTCCTTAAGGCTAAGCTTATGCAGACTACCCCAGCAGTTTTTGTCTGTAATACTGTCAGCTGTTGTTGAAAGCCGAATACTTTCAAAACACTGTAATGACACTTCTGTTACCTTGAGAATACAAAAAACCACTGCTTCATGCTGTAAGTGGCCCCCAAATTCCTCATGTATGCCTTGAGATTAGAATTGCTTATCTTTCTGTTTTCATTTATGTGTATGCCTTGTTCACAGTAATAATTGGGGTTTTTCTTTTGTGTGTTGCTTACAGGGACAGAAGATGACGTTGGTATTCTGCCAAGGACTATGGATATGTTGTTTAAAAGTATTCAAGGAAAGCTATACACAGCAATGGATCTCAAACCCCATCGGTGTAGAGATTATATAAAGTTGACTAAAGACCAAGTGAGAGAAGAAACTGCTATTAAAAATTCAATACTTCGCCTAACAAAAGAGGTAGAGGAGCACTTCTTTCTATACTGATGAGTACACACATATTTAGATAGCTCAATGTTATCCTGTTAATTTTTCAATGGGAGGAGACTATCTATATTTAAGCATGGATGTGTCTATTTGCTGTCAGCCAGCTATTCAGATTAGCAGTAAAGTGAGCAATAGAGCTGATCAACCCTGTTCTCCTGTGGATTACTGTCTTGTGGCTGAATACCTGATAGGATGTAAACTCTAAGCTTTTTACTCTATAACTTGGGCACCTGATTATTTATCCTCTGAGGTTACTGGTGCTTAATAAGGACTGAAATGCAAATAGTTTCCCCATCTGTGGGGATGCTAGTAGGTCTGCTCCTTTAAGCAATTCACTGTCTTTCAGGATACTTGGAAGAAATTAATGATTTTGAGGTTGTTTCCCTCTTCCAGTTTAGCAAATATCCTCAAAAGATGCTTTTTTTTTTTTTTTTTTGAAACAGAAGAGCTATGAAGACAGTGGACTTTTAAAGATTTGAATTAAAATGGGTTTCTGCTGGACTTCATTCTTAAATGGATCACTGTTGAGCAGTCCAGAAATACACTTCAGTTTTCTTGAGTTGCCTGGAATTCTAAAGCTGTTTAGTCCAATTACAGTTATGGGAGATTTGTATTTTTTTTTTATAAGCATACCTTTTTCTTCTTGTTTTTAATTCTGAAATGAATGGAATAATATATATATATATAAAAAAAAAAAAAAAACACCAAAAAACCAAAAAAAAACAAACCCCTGAGCGTATGCTAGGAATTACAACTAGAAAGGGATTATTGTGGGTTTTTTTATTTTTAATGAAAAGAATTAAGCATCTCCCTAGGGGTGTGCTGGGTTATTATGGGGTGTTCTGGCCATCGTGGGATAGAATATATCTGTTAACTTGATTTTTATCCATGAGTTAGTTAACTGGAATTCTCCAATGTGGAAGGCAGGTGGCAGCAAAATTCTTCAAGACATCACTTCAAAAGCACAGGCATATGTTATATCTAGCTCTAGCAGTCTTTAAAGACTTCAGAAAAACCTATCACAAATGTGTGTTTGACCATCCATACACATCCCCTCTAGTTTCTAAAACTTTGGTTATAAGAACAATACTTCAGCTTATAAATTTGGTGGCAAAGTTTGCATCTCCTTCAACAGAGGCAGGTTTGGGTGGGTGTGTTACGTGTGTAAAGCTTAAACCTAACAGTCTTGATTACATAAATATTTAACTATTTCAGGAATTACTTTATGGAAGTCCAGCTTTGTATGAAATATACTCTTGACAAAACATTAAAAAAAAAAAAAACCAACCCAAACCACACCTGTTTTTTAATCCATGTTTCTTCTCTTAAGCATACTGGTTTTGGTAGATGAGTTGCACTTGTTTGCATTTCTGTGCCTAAAAAAAACAACCAACCAAAACTAGGACTGGGAATGGAGTGTATGTGCATGAAACTCATGAGTTCGAGCTGAAGGGATTTGTTTTACTTTTTTTTTAAGAGCTCAGCAGAAGAAAATTTTCCTTCTCTTTCGAAAACCTAGACTTTATTTCAATTGTGAAAGGCTTCTACAGCTTGTATCATGAAGCAATAAGTTGCTCGCTTAATTTCTTAAGTGAATGAGTGTTCTACATTTACCTCTGTTTCTGAGGGTTGACCTAGTCAGCCATAAGATATGGAATCCTAAATTAGCAATACTAAAAAATTTTAAGACTCTCTAGGTTCACCAGGTTAAGTAACGTGTAAACTGCAGCTGAACTACTGCAACTGAACTCCTGCAAATCATCTTGTTAAATCACCCTGTTTCTGTGTGGGCTCCCACCTCTCTATATTTTTCTGTGGCTAGTTTTCTTCTGGTTCAGCAAGCTGAAATACTATATCCTCTGATAAGACCTGATGTAAGGGGAGTGTCAGGAATGAGTATTAAGGTAAGAACAACACTTTCAATAGGAGCGTACAGGTGCGTTGAAGTAGGCATGATGTGTAGCCAGGATCTTTGTATTGGCTTATTGCGACTATGCTGTATTCCAATCTAATAGGACCATAGAGCTATTATAAAAGTAACTGGTGGTGTACTGGTGATGTACTGGCAACAATATATCTTAAAGTCTCTGTTTTCTTTTGTAGGTAGACCATCAAAATAGCACTAACAACAAAGCACCAGTTGATTCTAAGGGTATGTTTTATATTAAAGAATTGCAATTAAAGCTGGCAAAGAAGCTTTCTTAAGGTCAATAACTGACTTCTGGCTTATGTTAATAATAAAATGACTACTTGGCATTTTTATATGCCTGTGAGTTGGATACCGAGCAAGTTATCTGGACAGAAAACACAAGGATAAAATGGTTAGAAGAACACCTGAATGGGCATCAAATGAGATGAAACTACAGCAAGGAAAAGTAGTACTACTTATGCTATGGGCCCTAGTGTCCTGACAGGCTTTTAGAGTACCTGTATGTAATATGTAAAATACTACCTAACTACTAGGTTTGCTTTAAAAAGTCAGAATGAAGTGTACTTGTCAGTTTAATTCTCTGTCTTCTAAAGATATTCAAGAGACTTGAATAATTCTAACTAAGCTGTATGTGTTTGATAGAATTTGCAAGTGGAAAAGGAAGTGGTAAAGTAGGTGTCTCTTGCAAATATGTAGGGTAAGCATGTGATTTCCAGATCCTTAAGGGGGGGAGGGGGTGGGATTTCAATGGACTTTTGTCTAGGGTAAGTGTTTTTTGGAAGGCTGCTGTAATATCAATTTTCACTTATTAATTCTTTTAAATGAAATTAACTTTACTATGCCTATATTGACTTGTAATATTTTGTACTTGGCAGATTTAGAAGAACTCTTAAAGGACTCGGAACAATCTAGCACAACTGTAAAAAATTACATGAAGTTTTCTGTTTGGGTTTCATTTTTTGAGATTTACAATGAATGTTTTTATGATCTACTGATTCCTATATCAAATGACAAGAAAAGAAGAACACTACGCCTTGCTCAAGACATCAAGGGATGTTCTTATGTAAAAGGTGATTAGAATACATTGCAAATTGCCAAATATGTAATTTGAAAAGTCAGTCTTCCTGTAATAACATTTCTTTCTAGATTAGAAAAGTCCTAAATGCATTCACTGTGGCACTAGAAATGTATACCTTGAGTATGAAAGGCAACAATCTACATACGTAGAAGTATCTGTACCTTTAATAGGGTTTTCTCTTTATTCTTGACTGTAACTCTTAAAAACCTGTGTGTGCTCCACTGCCTTGCTATTTCTTTGAAACGGGAGAAAAATTGAAAGCAATTGACAAATTTCTTAGTGATTTTTTTTCCCCCATTTTCTTAAAAAAAAACAACTCCAAAAGTTCTTAACTATAGTTATAATTGGCTCAACAGTGGGGAGTTTTTTTTGTTTGTTGTTTTTTGTTTTTGTTTTGTTTTTTTAATATTTTCTGTAGAGAAACAGACTTCAGAAAACATGTGAGAACGTTTGGTCTGGCTTCAAATTACATTTTACAGTACTGTAGTTTAAGCAAACCTGTAATGTAATTTGTTTTGGGTTGGGGGTGGTGGGAAGCTAACAGAACTCAAAATAACAGTTCAATGTTTGTTTCTGGCCATGGAAAAATAGGGTTTGAAACCTGTTTGATTTGTTACAGGTTCTTTGGACAATCAAGACACCAATTCTAGATTAAAGACTTTTTTTTTTTTTGTAGGTGTTTGGCCTGCTGCTTTTATCTTTTATATGCCCAGCTATAGATTCAGAAAGCTGAATTGGACAATAAACCCAACTCCTTCATTTCTTTAAAGACTAGAAAATGTGTGAACTAGGAAATAGTTTGCTTTGAGATATGCTTCAGCCTAATCTTTTTTATAAAATTTGGAAGTGTAAGGCTGTTCCGGATGTTGTTGAGGAAAAGCAGTTAATGATTTTCTTGTTTTTTCTTGGTCACAGCTGGTATTTTTGCTAGTACA
This sequence comes from Platalea leucorodia, assembly GCF_965183815.1. Lineage (NCBI taxonomy): Eukaryota > Metazoa > Chordata > Aves > Pelecaniformes > Threskiornithidae > Platalea > Platalea leucorodia. The sequence goes on along the minus strand of NC_138826.1, from coordinate 20,081,878 downwards.
ATTTTTGGTGACCTCTAGTTTAACAGAGGCTATAATGTTCATGTTACAAGTTCTGTTAGTAGGGTTGTAGGCATTTAATCTAGCACATACCAAGATGACATATAGTCATCATATTGCAGACAAAATTCTTCACTGATGTTTTCCAGTTAAGTTGATGGCCCTGAAAGATATCCAGATGACGTCCCCCTGCTTCTCAAAATTGTAGGCTAAAACAGAAAAGCTGTCCAGGTAGAACTCTGCCTTGATGAATACAAACACAGGGCTTTCATACTTGTATTAGACCCTACCTTCTGGCTTTTCAGTGCTCAGGCTAAGATTGCTTACTTAATTTGGATGGAACATATTTTAGTGTGCTAATAGGATGAAATGATGCGATATACTTGTCCTTCCTTTCCCATGGAAGGAGGAATCTTGGTCTTATTTCTCATCATATAATTTCTGTCTGAAGCAGGCTTAGTAAAACGTTTGTATGTCTCACATAAATGTATTGTGCTTGGTGTGCATATATTATCCACTAATCCCTTCTTTCTTTTTGATAATGGTGTTTACAAAATTATCATGTTTGTTCTTCCTAAAGATCTGCAGTGGATTCAGATTTCTGATTCTAAAGAAGCTTTTAGACTTCTAAAACTGGGGTTGAAACACCAGAGTATTGCAAGCACAAAACTAAATACTTGCTCTAGCAGAAGGTGAGAAACATTTTGAATAACATTGGGCATAGGATGGTGTGTGGGAGGAAGGAGTAACTGAAGTATGGCTTGTGGCTTTTAGGAGGGGAAGAGGCTTTAACAAGGCCTAGATATCTAGGTTTCAGTTTTGGTGTCCTTTAGCAGTACGTGACCAGTGCTTTAAGCTAAAAGGATTCAGTCCTTCAGTAAGATGAACATGTACAAAAGCTAACAACGTTTTTTTAAATACTCTCCTTCAAGCAAAAGTACTTAGCTTTATTCCATCTAAATGTCTGAGGACAAAGCAAAACAAGTGCTACATGAATATCTCTTTAATCTCTTTAATCAGACTTTTATCAGACTCTTTGTGTTTGATAAGGCATAATCTTAGATATGTAAACAGATTCAACAACATTTTGAACAGATGTTGTGGAGGCTAAAAATATTTTGAAGGTGTTAGTCTACTTTATCACTTCTCTGCTGACTTAAACTTCTCCTTTTAGTCACAGCATATTCACAGTTAAGGTACTGAAAATTGAAGATTCAGGAGCACCACGAGTGACCCGAGTCAATGAGTAAGTTCAGAGCAGAGTCCCCCTCTTCTTTTGTGATGTTGTCAATTATCTTCCATGTTGGTGTACTGGTACTGCGCTATGCACCCAGTGCTCCCTGGTAGAGCCTTATGCATATATGGTGGTTCCCCACTTCCTACACTCATACAGTACTTGACCCTCTGCCTCAAGCCATCAGGTTGCAATGCTGTTCTATGTCTTGTCCCTTCTGTTCAGCACAAGGTTCTGCTAGCCTGCTATACTCATACTCCTGAACTCATGTAAGCCCTCAGAAGGAAGAGGATGGCGGCAGGGGGGGAAGAGGAAGTGTGTTGGAAAAAGGTTTGGCAGGAAGTAGTGTGAAATTTGATTGGGGAAGTAACGTTGAAAAGGATGGAAGGGTTCATGCAGATGAAGATCAAGAAATTCTTCCTCTAAGAAAAGGGATCATTTTTAGAAGTGAATAATTTGTGCATGTTCTAAGGTAAATAAAGTTAATTTCCCTTATCTGTTTTCAGATTGTCAATGTGTGATCTTGCTGGTTCAGAAAGATATACCAAGACCCACAATGAAGGTGATAGATTAAAAGAGAGTGGAAATATAAACACCTCTCTCTTGATTCTAGGCAAGTGTATTAATGCACTCAAGAACAGTCAACAGTCAAAGTAAGTTCTTTTACAAATTGCAAACTAGTTGTGTTTTTTTAGGTATTGCCTACGACGTTTAAAAGCTATTGTTTGAAATATGCAATGTTAACACTTAAGTTTTTGGTAGAAAAGATGAATAGACTTGTAAAGTCTCTACTGCGAAGTCTTGTTGATCTACAAAAGTTATCTTTAAACTCTCCTTGTTTTCTCTTTTAATTAGATCATTCAAATTCTAACATCCTTTAAACATGCTATCATAGAGTTTAGCAATTTAACTTTTTTCTGAGCTTGGCTTATCAAACAAACTTTGGAATAAGTTTAAAACTCCCTTTTCACTAGCATAGCAAGAGTCAAATTTTCAGCCTTTTATTACTCCTTTGTGAACTAACTCCATTTTCTATGTACTTCTAGTGTTAACATTTTCCATCAGCAGGATATTACTGTGGTATCATGACTGTGCACTCTGACAAAATTTGTCTGTTTTTTCTGAATCTTGACATAACTTTTAACACTCTCCTCCTGATCTAGCTAACCATATGCAGACAAAAGAAAGCCTTCCCACTATTTATGCCCTAGCTTGAGGATCTAAATAAGAGTAAAATCATACAAAAAGTTAACTGTCTAAAAAAAAAAAAAAAAAAAGTACAATATATAGTCACAGCTGGATGTAACTCTCCAGGAACATAGGTTCTCATTTGAAGATCTGTTTCTGTCCCAGAAGTTAAATGAACTCTCATTCTGCTGATTGATCTGCCCGGATGTGCTCTGCCAAATTCACTTACCCCATAACAGTGTTCCTGATAGCCAATTCAAAGTCCATCACACCTTAAGATGAAAAAGCTTTGCTAGGATGTGTTCCTGATTAACCCTACATTTTTCAAATGTACAGTCTTTCTTATCTTCCTGTCCTTTCCAGATAGGAAGGATGCATTAAAACTAGCAGCTGCTTAGAGGGCTGTTAATGTATTCAGAATGTCTTTTTTTGATCCTAACAACTTGGAATTTTAACAATATAGAGGAAATGTTCTGAAGCATAATCTCTTAAAGTGTTGATAGATGCCCCTTTCAAGTTGAATAGGAAGCAGTAACTTTTTTAACATGATTCTTGTTTATTACTCCTGCAGCAAAGCTACTTATGAGCTGTATGTGTATTCTGGCAGGAGTGTCACTATCTTGCTGAGTTCTGTAGCACTATTCATATAACTGAATAGCTGTCATGGATCCAAAATGCAGGCAACATATTCAGTGGCAAGTGCACGTTTAGTCATGTTTTAGCAATTCTCATAAAATTTGCTATAAGCATCAAAAACTACATCACCAGCTGTTAAAATCAAGGACACAACTTCTGACTTAGGAAATGCCAAACTGCTGGCTGATTAGGGAAAATGTCCTGAAAAGTATCTCCATGTGTTTGGTGTACACTTATTTCCTTGCCTAGGCACATGTTGTTGTCCATTCTCAGAAGCAGGGTACTGAGTGAGAGAGATCTCTGATAATGTTGGATACTGTAGGCCTAAACTGGATATGTC